>NW_018165663.1:32005-41709 GCF_001263595.1 Phalaenopsis equestris | reverse complement strand
TATGTGGAATTTCAAGTTGAGTAAAAAGAAGAGTTTTGAATTTTCTAATGGTGGGGTACCTCTTCTAATTTTCTAAGACTAGTCAATAGGGAAGTCCTATGGCTAGACCTAGGCTACTAAAGAAGTTTCTAGACCTCAACCAAAAGTGAGGTCAACAGTATCCTCCCAACCTACCCATGAAATTAAGGAACAAACTCTGGATTAGTCAATGTTCTTTATATCACTCGGACGAGGGTAAAGAATGGGATTTCTCCTGTTTGACACAAAATAGTTTTTATATATATTTTTAAAATAGTTTTGATTTCTTCACAATCCATATGCTCATTGTAAGGGGAAAGATGCTTTCTTAAATTTGAATTTTTCGTCAACAAAAAATTTATTTATTTTTCATAATTACTTTCGAAAGTTTAGTTTCTAGTTTACTTAATTTTGTTTTCAACTAAATTTTAAATAACTTTCAATTTTGTAGTTAATATTCAAACTTTTCACTTTACCTTTTTTTTAATTTAAAATATAATTATAATCTCAAGAACTATTTACAAGCATTTTCAACTTCCCTATGGGATCAATATTTAGGACTCCATTAGAGCTCTTTATTATCTGAGCAATACATATACTTGCATTATTTTTAAAAGGGGATTTGACAATTTAAAAGAGTTTTAAAGATACACTATTTTTATTAAAATTAGTTTTGTTGAGCTTACATTGTATATTTATTATTTTATCTGCCATGTGTATTTTCAAATCTTGAAAAATAATTACAAAATTAACACCCTAAATCTGCCCGCATCAATTTTTTGGTGTTGTTTCCGGGGAAGTAATGGAAACTAGTAGTAGTAAGTTATTTTATTTTTATTTATAAAAAGTTAAAAAAAAATAGTGTTTGTAGTTTAGCTTGAACATTTTCTTATTTAAGTGTGTTTGCTTATTTTCAATTACTTATTTTATTTTTTTATGCATAGTGTAAGATCTGAAAAGTTAGTACCTTACGATTCTTAATTAGAAAGAATTATTAAAAAAATCTGAAAACAACAATAAAAGATAGAACATATTAGCAAAATGGCTTGCAAATTGAGTAATGCTGAAAATGAAATGAACATTATCAAAGACCTTTAAGAGATTATGCTAATCCGATAGCAGATAAAATTCATTTGAGTATACAAAACCCTGCTGTAGCTACCAATTCATTTGAGCTTAAACATATTATTATCCAAATGATTCAAAATAATCTGTTCGGGAGAACACCAACTGAAGATCCTAATTTACCTTGCTAGATTTCTAGAATTGTGTGCTACATTTAAATATGATGGAGTATCAGATGATGTCGTCGGACTTACACTTTTTACTTTTTCATCAAGGGATAAGACCAAGATGTGATTAGACTTGTTACCACCTGGATCTATCAAAACTTGGGGAGATTTGTCACAAAAATTCTTATCTAAATAGTCTCACCTTCAAAAAATTACTAAGATTAAAAATGACGTTACATCTTTTTGACAGTTTGAAGGAATCAATTTATGAAGCATGGGAAAATTTGAAATATCTCCTTAGAAAGCATCCGCACCATGCATTGTTAGATTGGTTAATAATTCAAACTTGTTATAATGGGTTGGTTGGATCTCTTTGATCTATAATTGATGTTGCTGGTGGTGGATCATTAATGTCAGTCTCACCTTCAAAAAATTACTAAGATTAAAAATGACGTTACATCTTTTTGACAGTTTGAAGGAATCAATTTATGAAGCATGGGAAAATTTGAAATATCTCCTTAGAAAGCATCCGCACCATGCATTGTTAGATTGGTTAATAATTCAAACTTGTTATAATGGGTTGGTTGGATCTCTTTGATCTATAATTGATGTTGCTGGTGGTGGATCATTAATGTCAAAATCATTCAATGAAGCATATTCATTATTTGAAGAGATGGCTACTAATAATTTTTAATGGCCCTTTGAAAGGGTAAATCTAAAAAGAGTAGCTAGTATTTATGATTTTGTGCAATATCTATGTTAGCTAGACAATAAGCGTTATATCAAAGAAGTTAGACCAATATGGAATGAATTATTCTCAAACATCACTTGTCCTTGAGAAAAATTCATTAGGAAAAATGATAGAATGTGAATCATCTTATGAGACCTTAAATGCAATAAATAATCATTCTAATAATCCTTATTCAATTATTATAATCCCAATTGGAAGAATCTTCAAAATTTTAGTTGGAGTAACAATAACTATTGTGCTGCAAATCCGTGATGAGGAAACAATGCTGAGAACCTTTTGGGAAAATCCAAAAATATGTGCTTGGGTAAGTCCAATAAATAGGATGGAATAATATATCCTATTTTAGACAGTGCTTGGGTAAGTCCAATTCACTGTGTTTTAAAGAAAGGAGGTGTGATTCTAGTGACAAATGATCATAACGAATTAATTTCAGTAAGACAAGTCACTAGTTGGCGAATCTGCATAGATTATAGAAAATTAAATTCTCCCACCAGAAAGGATCTTTTTCCTTTAACCTTTTTGGACCAGATGTTGGATAGGCTGGTTGGACACAAATATTTTTGTTTTTTAGATAGATATACCAGTCATCATCAAATACCTATTGCTCCAGAGGATCAAGAGAAAACAACATTTACTAGTCCTTATGGAACTTATACTTTTTGGCGAATGTCTTTTGGATTATGTAATGCACCTGCAACATTTGAAACATGCATGATATCAATTTCTTGTGATTTAATTGAAAAAGGGAATGAAGTCTTTATGGACGATTTTTCTATGTTTGAAACTTCATTTGAAAATGTATAAATCATTTAGATAAAGTTCTGGAATAATGTGAAAAGACTAATCAATTATTGAACTCAGAGAAATATTAATTTATGGTTGCAAGAGGAATTGTGCTTGGGCATAAAATTTCAGAAAATGGCATGGATGTAGATCCTGCAAATATTCTGGTTATATGAAACCTACCTCCACCTACTACAGTAAGAGGAGTTAGGAACTTTTTAGGACATGCTATATTTTACAGGCAATATATCAAAGATTTTTCAAAAATTACTAAACTTTTATGCCAACTTCTGGAAAAAAATACAAAATTTGACTTCAATGAAGATTGCCTTAAAACCTTTGAAACTTTATAGGAAAAATTGGCCACTACTCCTATAATTGTTTCACCTGATTGGGAGAAACCTTTTGAATTATTGTGTGATGCTAGTGATTATGTAATTGGAGCTATTTTAGGGTAAAAATATGATTATGCAAGTGGAGCTATTTAAAGTTATATACTATGCTAGTAAGACACTTAATGATGCTAAAATTAATTACACCACAATTCAGAGAGAGTTATTAGCTATTGTATATGTTTTTTATAAGTTTAGATTTTATCTGATTGGAGCTAAATGTATAGTGCATACTGACCATTCAGCCATTAAATATTTGATGCAAAAGAAGGATGCTAAACCAAAATTAATTAGATGGGTACTTCTAATGCAAGAGTGTGATTTTTTGATAGTCGATAAGAAAGGGACTAATAATCAAATTTTTGATCATCTATTAAGTTAGAACAGAAAGAAATACTTGATTTGGAAAAATGAATTATGGGAAAATGAATTATTGAAACATTTCTTGATGAACAAATTTATGTTGTAAAAGGATGGAAAATACCTTGGTATACTAATATTGTAAATTAATTTATTAGTGGTTTTTTACCTTATGTGCTGACAAAACAACATGAAAAGAAATTCAATTATGATGCAAAATCATATTTTTGGGATGACCCTTATATGTATAAATAATACAAAGATTTAGTAATAAGACGAAGTGTGTCTTATAGAGAAATTCAGGAAATTATCCAAAAATGTCATAATTCTGAATTTGGAGGTCATTCTGAGAATGAAAGAACTATTCATAAAATCTTGCAATCTAGATTTTATTGGCCTACTCTATTTACAGATGTCAATATATACATAAAAACATTTGATCGGTGTTGAAAAGTAGATAATAATTCAAGAAGAAATGAAATGCCTCTAAATTATAATTTGGAAATTGAAATTTTTGATACATGGGGATTGGATTTTATGGGACAATTTATACCTTCATTTAGAAATATTTATATATTTACTGCAATGGATTATGTTTTGAAATGGATAGAAGCAATCTCTTTACCTAGATGTGATGTTCGGAGTGTTTCAAAATTTTTAATTAAAAATATTTTGACAAGATATAGAAAGCCGAGAATAATCATTACTGATGGAGGATCTCATTTTAGAAATGCAACTATTTCAAGAATGGTAGAAAAATATAATATAATGCATAAAATTGTAACTGCTTATCATCCTTTGACTAGTGGTTTAGATGAAGTACATAATCATGAAATTAAGAGAATTTTGGAAAAGAGTGTTAATCCTAGTAAAATAGATTAGTCTGCTAGATTAGTTACGACATTATGGGCATACATGACAGCTTATAAAACACCTATAAAAATGTCCTCTTATAGATTAATTTTTGGCAAGACTTGTCACTTCCCAAGAGAATTGGAGAATAAAGCTTATTGAGCTATAAAGGAATTAAATTTTAATTTGAAAAAGCTAGTGAGAAAAAAATTATAGCAATTGAATGAGCTTGAAGAAATTAGAAATAAATCTTATGATAATGCAAGGATTTATAAAGAAAGGATAAAAGAATGGCACGATCAGAAGATAATAAAAAGGAAATTTGAACATGGATAAGATGTTTTATTATATAATACAAGATTAAAATTATTTCTTGAGAAACTGAAGTCCATTCATAGTTATAAAAGTTTATCCCTACGGAGTAATTAACATTGAAGATCTCAAGACTGAAAAGATATTTAAAGTGAATGTGCACATAACGAAACCATATTTTGTTGGTCAAATACTAGCTTTTAAAGTGATTATAATGTTGATTATAATGTTGACTAGGAAAGTCAGGCTGACGACATTAAACTAAGTGCTTAGTGGGAGGCAACCCATTTGCATTATTTTTTAGTTTATTTTTTAGTTTTTGTTCAAAATATTTTACATATATTTATAATTATTTCTTTATATAGTCCGTGTATTTAAGAAAAAAATTAGAAACATCTTTGTTTACCTAATTTTATGAAAAAATTTAGAATTTATTGGATCAAAATCAAAATCAAAATAGTATAGTACAGTTTTCAGAACTCATACATGATGCGCCAGATTAGCGCATGTGCCTCAAATTCCATACAGTTCGCGCATGATGTGCTGGAGTGATGAAATTGAGTTAAATTATTTCAAAAGATGGGTTTTTGCGATTTATTCTCCTTATAACTCCCAAAACTAATTCTTAAGTTTATTTTGAGAGGGAAAACGAGGAAAAAGACATTAGATTTCAAATCCAATGGCATTCCACTCCAAAAATACTGCAAGATTTAGAATCAAGATTTAGAATTTTCAAATTTTCAATCGGAGAAAGTTTGTCAGCTTTGATGCGCAGAAGTTGTATGATCGCGTTTTAGTGAAGAAGAGGCTAATCAAAGAGGGGGGATTTGTAAATTGAGGATTCAACACATTGAATACTTAAGTTGAAGAGATAATTGCACAGAGACATTATGAAGCACTTTGTTACACTAATGTCATCGTAGTCTTCCCTGTGGTGAAAGAGTCATGTAAATCTTTATGGAATCAACCAAGTAATTGTCTATGTGTTAGACAGGTTTGTGCAATTCACTCCTTCAAGAGTAAATGAGATTTTTATGATTGAGAATGTGTCTATCTTCCATTATGCAAATTTTACTCCTATGAGAGATAATATGAATAAACTCTACCGATGCCTTACGAATGAAGATACAAATTGGGAGGTCAGAGATGATAGAGATGTAAGTTTTTATCATCATTGTTAAATTGTACTTCTAAGGCATGACACCTCTTAATTGCATCAAAGTTACTGCCTACTATGAATATAAGTAAGGTGACTATGGAGACTGCTATTTTAAATTATTATATTCAAACCAGAAAACTTATTGATATTGGAGTCATTGTTATGAAATCAGTTTTGGGTTTGATTGTGAATGGGTCTGCAACTGGGATTGGACACCCATCCACTATTTTTCTACAGTGTAGTCAATCGCAACTACCTTATAAAAGTTGTGAAAAAGTGATTCTTCCTTGGAAACTGATGGATCAAGAAGTCTATTACAGATGTACTGGAATGGGAGATGAAATTGATACGAATGTATTGATCAGGAATCCCAGAATTCATCACCTATTCAACCTTACTTCAATTCGAATGCTCTTTTGAAGAAGATCAAAAAGATAGAAAAAGAGGCTCAGAATCTAACGCATGCAGTAGGAAGTATTTCTAAAATATTAGATCATCTAGATTAGAGACTGAAGAAACATTTTGAACATACTTGTCGTATTGAACATGTTTTGGTGCGTATGTTCAAGAAACATTCTTGGATTTATGAGGATTCAAATGATGAGTTTCCTTACCGACTCTTCTACAACATGTGTGTGCACTACCGATCTATGGGAGATATCCAAGAGGACGAGAGTGAAGAAGATGTTTGAACTTAGTTTATGCATGGAACATTTTGTTTAGACCTGTTTATTTTAGTTACTTTGTTGTGTTAGATTGCATTTAATTTTATTGTTAAACTGTATCTATGTTTATGCTTTGTATTTAGATGTTTAGATTTCAGTGTTATGATGTTTGGCTTGCTTTAAAACACCAAAACAAATGTCTGCTGGCTTGATAAATGTTAATTTGTAATAGCACAGATTTTATATATATAAGTATGTTTTGTGTTGTTTGTGAAAGTTTGTTGTTAGAATAATGTATTTCTATGTTTAGAAATGATCATTTGAGTTAATTAGAGGTTGACGTAAAGCCGTACAGAGCAGATTTCCACAAAAACTAAAATATGGTGAATTTTTGCTATGATAAATGATGCGCGAGAATGGCGCATCATGTGTCGTTTTACAGATCGTTGGTACATGATGCACCAATAACCTGAACACGCCTGAATGCCTAGAAAACCATGAAATTGCATGGAGAAGCTCCATTTTCACTACTTGGGTCATCTCCTACCTCTAAACCATGACATAGAGCTTTACAATGAGGGCAATAGAGAAGATTTTGGAGGTCAAAAATCATAGATTTCATCTTCTATTAGTAACAGCTTCACTTTAACTTAGAAATTTTTTATTTTCACCAAGAATTTTTCCTATATTATGGAAGATCCGAAATTTGGGATTTTTTGAGGAAAATGTTTGAAGAAAACTCATTGTGAAAAGTTTCTTACCAAATAATCTTGCTTGAGGGGTTAGATTTTTGATTTAGCAAATTATTTCAAATTTATTTGACTTTTCATAAATTTTCCAATGGCTCCCCAAGTGAAGAGAGGAAGGCCGTCCTAGGATTTTGATTCATAAATATTCGTTAACTCCAAGGAAAACATAGTTATAATACTCAAAATGAAACTAGAAATTGATCCAGGAATGAGCATTTGCAA
Organism: Phalaenopsis equestris; assembly: GCF_001263595.1. Lineage (NCBI taxonomy): Eukaryota > Viridiplantae > Streptophyta > Magnoliopsida > Asparagales > Orchidaceae > Phalaenopsis > Phalaenopsis equestris. The sequence continues at coordinate 34,214 of NW_018165663.1, read as the reverse complement.
GCCCGGGTGGCGAGATCAAAAGGTTAATCCATGCTAAAAACTAAGAAAGATTCTGCTACTTCAATGCAGTAGAAATTGTCCCCATGATTTGAGATTTCTATTCTAACCTGAGGTTCACTGAAGGTGATCACATCTTGGTTAGAGGTAAGCAAGTTGAGTTTACTGCTAATTGGATCATTATTTTTTATGGACTAAGGAATGTATATCATGATTAGTACGCTGCTTTCATGATAATTGATTCATCACTGGATGAAGTGATTGCCTTTTTGATTGATAGAATAGGAGAATGAAAGATTAAGAATAACAAAATAGTTAACTTCTCTGCTTCTCTATTGACTAGTCAGTCAAAGGTATGTCATCAATTTATTTGTGTCAAGTTATTACCAACGAATCATCTTGCTGATGTGAAAAAAGATAATACAATGTTGAACTACTGCATTCAGAACATGAGAGCAATAAGTATTAGTGCACTCATAGTTCATAATGCTTGAAGTATAGCTTGTAGTTCTACAGCTAGTGGTTTGGGATATCCTGCCCTGATTTTCACTTTATGTGAGGAATCAGGAGTAGAATCCCATAGAAATGTAGAAAGATTACAACCACAAAATCCTATTGGGAGGCATATGATTCAGAGAGTGGAATATTTTGTTGAATCTAGAGGTGGTAGAAGGGATAGACCCTCTATATCAACTGCAAGAGCATCTACTTCTCGCTCGGCTTCACTTGAAAACATTATGGAGCAGCTTCTGATTCAGCAAATGGACATAATTAATATGCAAAGTCAGATTGGAGAGATTGGAGCAAGAAATGCTTATAATAATGAATATCAGTAAAGGAGATTTTAGCTTGATATAGATTTTGAGAATGCTATGGTAAGACCTCTTAGGGGTGAGCTCAATGTGGCATTTCCTCCTTGCCCGAGTTTCACTCCTTATGCTCTCATTCATGATGAAAATGAGGAAAAAGAAGAAGTTGATGATGATAATGAGGAAGGTGATGAAGGGTGATATTTTTATGAGTCTAGCTTAGTTTGTTTTGATTTTTGTTTGCTCTTTTTGATTGTATTATGATGTAATTTTATTTGGGAACTATTTAAGTAAGGACTTTTATGTTGTGTTGTGGACTGTAATTATAATAGTAACAGTAGATTTTTACTTTTCCTACATTTTTAGTATTTTCAGTTTTTGTATTTTTGTTTTTAATTCTCAACAAACTCTTTAGAATATATTATGTATCATTTAATGCTTTAAAGCTTGTATGTATGTTTTTAAAGTTAGTACCTACAGTATACCAGAACCCAGTTTCAAAATCAGAAATCCTCTATAGATCAATTTTTAATTTCATGCATTTACTATTTTTCTTCACCTACTAAATTTTGTACTAAAATATTTTTAAAAAAATTACTTCAAAACTTAAGTTTAGGGGGAAGAAAATTTTCATTTAAAAAGAAGTAAACTAAAGTTTATTTGTGCACAATAAACTATTTTTTTATAATTATTTTAACATGACCTGGGATATTGAGATTAAACTTTAAATGATTATACTTAAGTTTATGAATATTATGGTAAATTTAGGTAAAAAGATTTTAATAATGAAGGTCAATTCTAAAGTTAGAAAAATTTGTTATGATAGGATAAGACTATGTTTTTCTATTTAAAGTAAAAAAAGTTGTATTTTTGAAGTGATAAAAATTTTAGAGTTTTATGTAAGAAGAAAAGAATGAAACTTTATGAAAAATCATAAACTGATATGAATTTATTAAGTGAAGAAAGGTAAGGAGTTTTAACTTTAAGAAGATGATAGTGAAGTTCAAAACTATTAAAAACTATCCCGATATAGTAATCCTCACTTGAAAAAGAAAAAGAAAAGAAAGGATTGAAAAAAACCTAAAAGAAAAAAAAAAGAGAAAAAGAAAAAATAATGAAAGAAAATAAAAGTGAGGAGAAGCTTGAGGAGATGCCTAATAAAAAATATGCTTTATTTGAATTAACTTAAGGAAGGAGCATTATTACATTTTCTAAACTTGTATTAGAATATTGGTAGTATTACTAGTAAAGTTTTCATGAAGTTCATTTTTATATGAATGTTCTAAATATCCTTAATATGACAAATTGTTGTTCTTCTTGAAATGAATAGAGATTCAGAAATCTTAAATTTGAATACTAAATACTCTTAGACTTAGAGTCTTAGACTTAGAGTTTGAATCTAA
>NW_018165663.1:19353-31938 GCF_001263595.1 Phalaenopsis equestris | reverse complement strand
CTAAATTATAGAAGTTATGAGTTGATCCCTATCCTAATTCATATGCTTTTATGTACTAAATATTTATGTAAAAAAAGTGTCACTAGAGGACAAGTAACATTTAAGTTTGGGGGATTTTGAAACACCAAAATAATATGTTGTTTTAATTATATATTTTATCTCTCTTTTTGGTGATATTGCACTTTAAAGAAGGGTGTTTTCGTATTTTTGTTGCAGCTATAACTTTTTTAGGCATTTGGAACAAAAGTAGCAAAAACGACAAAAAATGGAGCCAAAACAACAAATTTTGGGATTCTGATGCATGATGCGTCAGATTGGCGTATGATGCGTCGTTTTACAGACCCTTGGTGCATGATGCACCAGATCTAGCACCAGATGCGCCATAGACGACTTTTTGTGGATTAAGGCAGTTCGAGGAAAATTTTGCACAAATTTTCAAAGGGACACTTGTTCTAAACACCCTTTAGAATAATTCAATGCACCTAGACACTTTGGAATGTTCTTTTATGAAGGGATATGTCTCTTGGACCAAATGACACATCTTTTGAATTCAAAAGAGTTGCCTTTTGGAGGGAATTTTGGAAGGAAATTTGAATTCTTTTTGAAAGAAGGCAACCAAAAATAAATGTAGAAGACTTCAAGGAGTTTGTGTGTGACGTGAAAGGGGGTGTGTGAAGGCAAGAGGAAGAGATAAAGAGAGAAGGTCAAGGGCTTGGAGATTTTCTTCTAGGGTTGTAAGAGGAGAGGAAATGTGAGAGATTTCTTCTTCATTACAGTTTTAAGAGAGAACTGGGAGTGCTTGTAAAGAAAGAAAGGCTTGAAAAGAACTTCTAGGGATTTTCTTGGGAAGGATTGTGAGATAAGTTGTATCATTTATTTCTTTTCTTTTGTAAACTTTTTTTTTATATATGAAATCCGTGTTTTGTCATATCCTTCTCATGAATTCTGAGTAGTCTTCTTTATCCTTCTCCCTAATTTTTTTTTCTATGGTCTTAAATATTAATAATTTATGATGATTTGAACTCCGATCTTCATTTACATTTTGATCTAGCCGATTGAAATGTTAAAATGTGTTTAGTAACTTATGTTCTAAAAGGGCTATGATTTCTAAAACATGGAAAGAATCAAATTTGATTTCAAGGGAGAGTATGTCATCCATGGAATGGAGTGCAAGTAAATAGAGAAATATACTTTATTGGATGTAGAGTCGGAGATTTTAAGGTGACAGATTAAAATCCCAAATTTGGACCAGTTGATTGGAAACTAATGTGAGATTGTTAGCCCTTGAAGGAGAGAGTAATGGGAGCTCTGGAGTGCAGTCAGTATCCTCTCAGCCTAACCACGGAATTAGAGACCAAACTATGGATTAGTCAATGTTCTTTATAGCTTATGGAAGAAGGTAAATAATAGAATTGCTCCTTTTTGGCACAAAAAAATTTTTACATATATTTTCAAAATGATTTTAATTTCTTCACAATCCATGTGCTTATTGTAAGGTGAAGAATGCTTTCTTAAATTTGCACTTCCTGTCAATAAAAATTTTGTTTAGTTTTCATAATTTTACTTTTGAAAGTTTAGTTTCTAGTTCAGTTAACTTTATCTTTCAACTTCATTTTAAATAGCATTCACTTTAATACTTAATATTCAAACTTTGTACTTTACCTTTTTTTAGTTTAGATTATAATTATAATCTTAAGAAGTATTTACAGGTTTTTCCAACTTACCTATGGGATCGATATCTAGGACTCTATTTGAGCCATTTATTACTTGAGTGATACGTATACTTGCGTTATTTTTGAAAGTGGATTTGGCAGCTTAGAAGTGATTTAATGAAAGACTATTTTTATTAAAATTACTTTTTCTGGATTACATTGCATATTTATTATTATATCTCCCGTGTGTATTATAAATTATTGAAAAATAATTCAAAATTAACACACTAAATCCGCCTGCATAGATTCCTAAGTATGAGATTAATTGTAGTTGATGAATACCAATGCCCCTAAAATAATGGAAGGTCATGAGCATCATGAACGGGAATGTTATTCCCAAAGTTTATGTTAGTCCACCCATCAAGATTCCTTATAGAGTTTAGTGCTTTCATTTCCATTCTGAAAATTCTTCTTAGCTAACTCGTTCCTTTAGTTTAGGAGTTCTAATATTTTTTCAGTCAAATCAAGTATTCTTAAGCGTTCATTTAACACCACTAGACCAATCCAAATTCACTATCAAGTCATTTCAAATTCTTTAATCACTACTTTCAAAATAAATTTCTTCTACATCCTTTCACTCTGGTCTTTCCAATGAAAAACCATTGTTGGCCTCACTTTTGGTTGAGGTTTAGTCTTTCCTCTTTAGTAGCCTAAGGTCTAGCCATAGGACTTTCCTGATGACTATTCCAAGAAAACAAAAGGAGGAACACTCACCATTAGAAATTCTACACTCCTCTTTGCTCAACTTGAAGTTCCACATATTGGTCCTAACCTCTAGCACTTAGTAGGTAGGGTCAATATGGGAGAGCTCAAGGTGAGTTAGTGATAGAACCGCTTGCACTTAGGGTTGACTCTGGGTGTTGGTCTAGGGCTAAGACACTCACTTTCACACACTTGCACTCACTTGTGCTCATTATCACCTATACCAACTCACAACCCTAAACCCAAAATTGTTGACTTTGATCCCTTGATCCTTTGGGAGACTCATGTAGATGGTCCCCTAAATCTACTGGCCCTAGGCTAGGGATTAGCTAAGACCAGTACAAAGAGGACTCAAAAGGGGATTCCATTGGTCCATAGCTCATCTGTGAGGGTTAGCTTTCCAATTCTACCAAAAATATCCAACTTGGCCTTTTCCCCCCAAACCAACCCAAATTACCTAAACACCCTCAAATCTTAAATTTGGTCAAAATCCTCAAATTCATCCAAAATACCCAAACTTGTTAAAAATTCATCTCAAATCTTTTGTAAATACCCCAAATTCCAAATTTACCAAAATACCCCCAAAATTACCAACATTACAAAAATACCCTTGGCACCCCAAACCTTCCCAAAGCATCTAAAATCACTCCAAATGTCTCCAAAACCCATTTGGACCCCAAATGTCTCCAAAACCCATTTAAATGTCTCCAAAACCCATTTGGACCCCTCAGTTGGACCCATTTTGACCAATTTGACCATTTTTGACCAAAATCACTAAATTGCCTTTTAGGGCCCAATTTCCCCAAATTTACCTCAAATGTCCATCAAGTTGTTCCTAATTTCTCCCAAATTCAATCCTAAACTCAAATTCACCTTTCATGTGACCAATTTAAACCAAACACAAGCTCAATTGGCCCATGCTTTGAGCCTAATTTTTATCTAAGTCAAACCCCCAATTTTGGTCCTATAGCGTAATCCCACCAAATTCAACTCCATGGCCTACTCAATTGGCCTCAATTTGAATCCTAAACTCTTCATAAAATTCCTACACATAAATCTTGACCTTCAATTGGCCTTGTTGAGGCCTAAATTTAATTTAATTTCAACCCAAATCCAAAAATCCCCAAATTTGCCCCAAATTGGCTATGTCTTCAAGTTCCACCACATTGATTGCCCTAACCCCAAAATTGGCACCCAATTTATGTTGAAAAACTCTTCATGATGTTTCTTTAGACCATTTTCAAAAATCAAATTGGACTTAGCCCAAGCTAAGCCCAACCTAGGCCCAAGTCTAGCCTAACATACCAAAATTGACCAAAATTTCAAAATCCTTCAAATTGAACCCTCAATTGAACTCAAAATCATTTCAATCCTTCACCAAAAATCTTCATTACAATAATCTACACAATATTGATCAATCAATTGGGCACAAAGTCATGACTAGCCTAATCCAAACCCAATGTTCATTCATTTGGACCCAAATTGAACCCGTACACTAAAATTGGCCTAATCACCCTAAAGTCACCAAATTTATGACTCCACAACCACTAAGCTCCTCCTAAGGACCAAGCTAAACCCAATTTGGACTAGCCATGGCATGCTATAGACCAATGGACCCCCAAATTAAGGGATTTATGCCCATTTATGGGCCTTAATAAAAAATCTTTCTCATCATCACTTGCATTGAGGGTTAATTATAATTAACCCTCCCACTGGCTCACCTGACCATCTGGCCACCACCACTGGCCCTTCCTGGCCTTGTTAGCTAGCTTAGTGGCTGGAAAACACCAAAATCAAGAACCCCAAGCTCGAATTCAAATCCAAACTCACCCATATGAGCTGGCCAATTCCAATTGGCTTTCGCACTTCAAAACCCTCCACCTAAGAAATGTTATCCATGCCCTAATTGGCCCTGGCAACCATCCTAAGCCATTTTTATTTAAACCTCACCTCCATGGCCAAGGGAGGGGAGCTAAAATTTTTCTAAGGAAATTCTATCAAATTGCTTCCAAAGACTCCCTAGGACCCCCTCAGCTCAAGCCCACCATTTTCCCCCTCTGGTTCCCTTTGTGAGAACTTCCCTCTGTGAGAGTTCAATTTTGAGCTTAAAGTTTTAGTAGAAACCAAGACATACTCCCCCACAGCTCTACGCTGAACTAAACCTCAATTAATTGTGCACACTATATCCCCACAGTGAGAGGAGGTGATCCTCACAGAAGGCCCCTCTCAAACAACCTCTAGTATAAACTTCAATCAACACCTGAAATCGAGCTTGGTTGAAATCATATCTAGACTATTCACTAAGGCTTAGGACTCTATCTGGAGGTTTGTTGGGACTAATCAAAGTTACCACAACCACATGATTGAGGCCTCCCCTCTCAAACAAAGGTATTGAACTCCAACCCTAAACCGAGCTTGTTTTGAATCTCCATATGTATTTACTATATTTCATACTGTATAATCCATATAGATAGGTTTGCCTCGCTTAGATGAAGGTTTAGAAACAAATCCCATGCAATTTGGTTGAGTTTAGGCAAAGATCTTAAGGTTTTAGTGTGAACGGCTCACGGGTTAGGTCACTTGGAGACGATAACGGAGAGTCGTCCAATCTCGCGTGTATCCAATGGACGGAGGAGATCAAGCCGGACAGATCCTTGGTGCATAAAGCGCGGTCTGTGTGGACACTACGCGGCTGGCGATGTGAAAAATGGCGGAGTGACGCATGGAGCCTTCGGAACTGCCTAGGATCCAGTCAGGGCCGCATGGATAAGTAGAAAAATTGGGATTTTTTTATTATATTAAATGCCTGAACTTCAAAAATCCATATATTTCTCTAGAAAATCATAAAAATAAAAAAAAATACCCTCTTGCTCAGTGAACATAGGAGAATAATGTGGACTAAAAATAAAAATAAAATTTTCACTCCTTGATTTTTAATTAATTAAATACCCTCTGTGGTATTTTAATTCTCCTTGACTTAAAACATCTCTCCATGGCTTGGAATTTTGAGGGTTTATTCCTCATGACAAAGGCATAGTATTCTGATTTTTTCAAGGTCAGAGGACATCTCTATGCTTCTAACCCCAATTTTCAAGCTAAGGTGATAATTTTGGCTTATTTTAATTATATAAATCAAAATATCACTTGTAAAATTCTGAGAACAATTTTAGTAGATTTCTTGTGGTCATAGACATCTAGGAAAAATATTTTAATGTTTTGAATCATGTTGTGAATTTTTATACTTAGTTAAACGTAAGTACCTTGTGTTAATTTTGGTAAATTAAATACATATAAAAAATTAACAAAATTAACTCTACATTATTCATAAAAATTAGGCCTACCCAATGTAAAAATAACAAAATTATTTGACTTAGTCTAGGCACTAAAATGGGTTTCTTAAGAAAACCTATGCTTTTTGTATAAAAATAATTATATTAAATTAAATATGCTTAAAAAAATTATGAAAACTGTTTTTCCTCAGTTCCTTGTGATTAGGGGCATTTTATAAAAAGAAAAACCATTTTTTTGTGAAAATACTTTATTTTTCAAATATATTTTGAATTAAAAATAATTAAAATAATCAAAATTTTCAAAAATACAAAAAATAGTTCAAAATACAAAAAATGGTTCAAAATTAGTGGGAATATCCTCTGATCACTAGAATTCATTAAGATATTTTTCCTAATTTTTTCTAAGTTAAAAATAAATTTTAAAGGCGTAAAACTAAATTTTTCTTATTCTCTCACTAAAATATTTATATTAAATAAATTAAAATTCAAAAATATACAAAATTTGGTTCTTAGAGTTTTCTAAACTTAAAGGAGTCTAATAAAAATATAAAAAAAAATTTGTAATTAAAATACTAATTTTTATTTAAGGAAATCATGGAAATTGATCTAAAATTAAATAATAAAAAAAGAAATTTGATTCAAAAAATCATGAAATTTTGTCCAAGTGTTTCTCTGATCTTAGAAAACCTCTAATAATTTTTTTTCATAAATATAAATTTTATTTTGGATAATTAAATAAATTAACCTTTGAAAATCCTATTTTCAAATTTTAAATAATTATCTAAATTAAATTAAATTAAATTTTGAGAGGTCCACATATCCTCCTCTAACATTTCAATTACCTCATGGGTATAACACTTTAAGTCCTCAAAGCCATTTGTGTTGTGTTTAAGGAGTTATGAGGTGAAGTCCCCCAAAGGCAAGGTAACCGTTTTAGACTTTGGCACCTTAATCAAAATTTAGGGTTAACTAGGGATAAATGGGTAACTTTGATCCTAATAAACATGTTTGGATGATTGAAATACAAAAGGATTATAAGGTAGAAACTCACCCACCACCTTTGCACAACATCAATAGATAATAATCTCCCCTAATCTTCTTGACTTAGAAGTCGACAAATATAAAAAATTTCTTGAGTGAGAGCGCTTAAGCTAAAAGGATGTAATTTACTTTCCTTAAGCCCAAAATTGGTGATAATGTGATCTTTAAATGAAAATACACCATTATGATTGCTAAGGGTTGTGTAGTGACCTAGACTCAATATCTAAGCTCAGTCGATTTGATTTAGAAGATAATTGGGTTGATAATCAATATCTTTAAACACTCCAAGTCCAATTTTACTTGTGGGCACCACAATCTTAAATAACTCAAACTTGCCTTAGGGTCACTCACTCAAATAACTCTTAAATGAAACATTAATTTATTAATCGAGTACACTATCCTTGGGTAATTAAATTGTTAAGTTTCACTGAGCAATGGTGTAGTCACACTTCAAACTCGGATGATTGATAAAACAATATGATAAGTTCAAAATGAACTCAAAATAATTTAAGGAGCCTCAAAGTAGTTCAGGGTTATATCCCGAGCACTTTGGAATCTTTTGGATGTTTTGAATTTATCGTGTTTTGTCCTAAAATCTTCTACTAGGAACTTTCGAGATTCAAATAAATCATAACGTGGGATTTTGTAGCTAAACCTTCGTCTACTCATGCAATCTAAATTCCTTGTAATATTATTTGCATGCCTTGCAAGTACTGACCTTTCATGAGGTGAAAATGAGAAGACTCGTTAGGTAGGCTTTTACAGTTTATAGTACTGTTTTCTCTTTTACTTTCTGCACCAAACTTTCATGCTTACAAACTTGCATGTTAAACAACGATGTCACCCTGCATGAAAACCAAAACTGCTAGGATAGCTGTAAAACCAAAATCAAATGAAAATAAACCAAGATAAAATTCACCGCCACAACATTCAAATATAAAACAACTCAAAATTCAATCACAAACATCACGAAAATCACAACTACAACTAAATTAAGACGTCTCTATTGGATGATCAGGAATCACTTGGAGGAGGTAAACTACGGTTGTTAACGAGTCTTCCCACTGTCTAAATGAAAGTATGAAACTCATTAAGATAAGTTTATTAAATACTTTTATACTAAGTAAATCCAATAGAAAATAGTGGTACCGGCACGAGGGAACCGTAGGATCCTAATTGGTGCTACTTTAATGAACTTTGACATGCCCCATAATATTTAAAGAACTGCAACCATAGGGTCGACCGATTTGACACCATAACTTGACACACTAGAAAACTCAAACTCGTCACGGCAAGGAGCCTGGAGCTAGCACTATGAACAAAACAACCATATTCAACACCAAAACATGTTTTCCCCAGCTAAACCAATTTCCTTCATTAGAATTAAATAACCAAGCCATAGGATTTCGAGGTTGTCTGCTTATGCAACATAAATCCTCACCTCATCTTAAGGCCTTTCCACATCTATGTTGTATAATCTAAGCCCTAACTTGTCTTAGGATTCCGAGTTTGTCTTCTGTCATGAATTAAACTCTCACATCTTCCAGGCTAATTGTGTGATCATTTCACATGAATTTAAGCCCTAAAAAATAAATTTGGCAAAATACAACACCTAAATATTTCTCCTCAAAACTAAAGCCAAACAATAGGATAGACTAGGAAGTCACCCAGGTTCTCCTTCAGATATGTGACATCCCCTAGTTTTCCCTCCTTTAGATTCTTCAATAAATATTCCAAATTTGAGCCATCTCCATTTTACACCTCGTTTGTCTGATCTCATTGAAAAGTCCTATCCTTTTGGCCTCTTTGAAGATAATATTTTCTTGATTTTTATCAAGAGTTTTCTTAAATGACTTCATTCATTTAAGATGTAATTAACAATATGGGCTTGCCCATATAGGAAGCTTGTCCGAACCCAACTTAATATAAAACCTATTTAATTCTTCGTATTAGATAGGGGAACTTGTCAACAAATAAAATGGTTTCGTAGACAAAACGGACGTTGTATATTTCTTAGTTTATTTGATCGAGCCTCATCCTCAAATCTTGTGTTTATCCTTCGGGAAAATATAGGGTTTGAGGTATAGTGCTCTTTCATTTAAACTATGAAAAATATGGGGTCAGTTTGATTTCATACTTTTCTAAAACTTGGGGTCAGTTTGATTTCATATTTTTATAAATCTTTATATATATGTAAATTAAAACCTTTCCGAAGCCGGTGTCAGGATTTTGATTCCAACGGCCGACAGCTTCCAATGGGCAACTCCACAACCTAGTAGTGCCGACAAAATATAAGCTGACAACTTCTGGCAACTCTGTTGGGGACTAGCTTTTGTCTCCATTTAAATTAAGAAATTATATCTTCATACATTGGTAATGTGTTCATGTCCCTCATGAACCAAATTATATTTCTTCCATTGGCATGCTTTACCCATTTATATCTTGGGAAAGTACGGTCAACTCGTTTGGACTTCAGGACCGTATGTTCAATCACCTTTGAATAAGGAGGTTCGAGAAGCCATTATGGACTTTTTAATCTTCATGTGGGGTCGGACCCCAATAGGAGTGTTGGTGGACTACTTCCACCTGGGCATTGTGTGTTGTTAAGTTGGTCCCGCACTGGGTCTTGACCACTTCACATCTCTTTTTTGACTTTGACTTGCTATTTTGCAAATTAAATCAAATTGTGTCGTGCTTAGTGAGATTTTAGAATTTCCTTATATTAATCAATTTTTTTCAACTTTTAAACTACTTTTACTAAAATTTTAAAACCCCCCATAAACTAAATAAAAAAAACTTACCTGGTCTACACATCGACCTATATTAAATTTTAGTGCTTGCTCTAAGATTATGAGGTTTTGGCCAAATAGCTAGGTGTTGGTCTGGAGCTAAGGCACTCACTACTCTTATCTGCACCCACAATCACTCACAACCCTGAACTCAAATTTCTAGCCTAGATCCCTTGATCTTTTGGGATACTCATGTAGATGGTCCCCAAAACCTACTAGCCCTAGGGCTATAGTTTATCTAAGACCACTATGTAGACCCAAAATGGGGTTTCCATTGGTCCATGACTTGTGGGTGATGGTTGGTACCTCAACTCTACCAAAATACCCATCTTGGCCTTTTACCCCTAAAACACCCCCAAATTACCAAAATACCCCTCTTGGACCCAAAATCCCAAAAATTCAAAAAATTCCCAAGAAAATCCCAATAAATCATAACTATTCCTAATTTCATTTCTCACAACTACTAAATGACCCAATTTTGCCAATTTGACCATGTTTAACCAAAACCTCCAAATTTTCCTTTAAGGGCCCAAATCCCTCAAATCCAATTCAAATGTCCATCAATTTGATCTCAATTGACTTCAATTCCAATCCTAAACTCACATTAACTTCTTATATGACCAAAATAAACTAAATCCAAGCTCAATTGGTCCATGATTTGAGCCCAATTTTGATTTGGGTAAAAACCCCAATTTTGACCATATGACCTGCTCTCACTAAATTGAACCCATAGCCTAGTCAATTGGCCTCAATTAATGTTGCAAAATCTTTATAACATTCCTATACATCAAAATCAACCATCAATTGACCTTGGTAAAGCCTCAAATCCATTTGATTTTGGCCTAAACCCAAAATTCCCAAATTGGCTAAGTCCCCAAATTCCACCTAATTGATTGCCTTAACCTCCAAATTGGCACCCAATTCATGTTGAAAACTCTTCATGAGGTTCTTATTGACCATTTAAACCAATCAATTTGGACTTAGCCCAAGGATAACTCAAGTTAGACCCAAACCTAGCCCAACATGACCAAATTGATTAAAGTTCAAAATTCCCTCAAATTGACCCTTTAATTTGACTCAAAACCTTTCATCCTTCACCAAAGTTGTTCCTTATGATCATCTACACCAAATGCAAAATTTATTTGGGCCAATTGACATGGCTAACCTAGCCCAAACCCAAGTTTTGGTCATTTGCACCCACTTGGACCCATGCACTAAATGTGACCTAACCACCCTAAAGTCACCAAATTAACTCAAATTAACTCCACCACAGCCATTAGTTGGACTTAGTGACCAGTCTAAGCACCATGAAACTACCGAAATCAAGCCATGGACCAAAGTCACCCCAAATTAAGGGATCTTTTTTCCAAAAATGCACATGCTTAAGATATCATTGCCAAATCAAAGCACATTTGCATTAAATTGTTGTGATGGATTCCTCTGGGATCCCTGAGCTCCTAGCCACCTCCCCCTGGCCGGCCGGCTAGCCTAGTAGCCGAAAAAGCCCAAAATTGAGAGCCACCCCCATGGAACCTCACCCAAATCAAACCTAGAGGCCAACTCATCCAAATCAAACTATGGAGCTCCTCTACCCTCCACTTAAGCACCACATTACACATCCTAACTGGTCATGACAGCCACCGTAACCCCATTTTTTATAAAAGGCCACCTCCATGGCCGTTAAACTAAGTGCTGAAATTTCCTTAGAGAGGCCTCTCCAAACTTCACACAGAGCTTCCCTAAGATCCTCTCAATGCATTCCAATCATTTTCCCTCACCCATTCCCATTATCAGAGTTCAATTTTGAGCTTGAAACCTTGCCGGAAGCCAGGACAGAGCCCAATACACCTCCATAGTCCATCATACACAAATTAACTTCACTCTCACCTTCACAGCAGTGAAAGAAGCTAAAGCCCCATCAAATCCTCCTTCCACAGAGCCTCTACCATAGCTCTAGACCAACACCTGAAACCGAGCTTGGTTGAATTCATATCTAGGCCTTACACCAAGACCAGGGACTCAATCCCTAGCCTCCTTGGACCCAAACGAACGTGCCAAGCACCTCTGATTAAAGCCTCCCCTCTCAGAGCAAAGGTATAAAACTTCTCCTCCTCTCGAGCTCATTTTGATTCTCCAGTTACTTAGGCTTGATTTCATGCTACATTAACCGTATGGATGTGTTAAAGCCTCCCCTCTCAGAGCAAAGGTATAAAACTTCTCCTCCTCTCGAGCTCCTTTTGATTCTCCAGTTACTTAGGCTTGATTTCATGCTACATTAACCGTATGGATGTGTTCATCTCACTTAAACGAGTCCATAGGATCAAACCTAAAGTGATTTGATTGAGTCTAGGCTGAGATCTTAGGGTTTTAGTGTGGACAAACACGGGATCATTCTATCGGGGACGATGATGGGGAGCCGTTTGATCAAGCGTGTATCAAACAGACGAGGGAGATCGAGTCGAACAGCGCTTCAGGACATAAACAGCGAGCCGAGTCAGCAAGCTACGTGACACGGCGTCAAACTTATTTATTTAAGTGCCCTTAACTTAGAAAATTCATGACTTTGTGTAGAAAAATCACAAAATTAAAATAAAAAATACTCACTTGCTCAGTGAATAGAGAAGAACAATGTGGAACAAATTTCAACTCCATTTGATGCATATTTTATTTTTAATTAATTAAACACTATTTTGAATCATTTGATTCTCCATGCATATTGGCACATCACCTTGGCTTGGAAATTTGACATGTTGTAGCCTCTATCAGGGGAAGTATTCTAAGATTTTTCCAAAGTCGGAGGAGATTCCTATATAGAGATCCATATTTTTCAAGTTATTCCACATTATATCCTTAAAATAATCATGGAAATTAGCATATTGATTAAAAAATCCTAAGAAAATTTTGGAAGGTCCACCATGACTAGAGAAACCTTTTGAAATAATTTCATGGGCCAAGTCATTTAAAATATCCTTAAATTTTACAAACATTAAATCACTAAAATAATTAATTTTGGAAAATATAAACATTTAAATGACTTGATTTTTTATCTCC
>NW_018165663.1:18250-19182 GCF_001263595.1 Phalaenopsis equestris | reverse complement strand
TAGTTTTTTGAGTTCTCTGTGATCAGCGGTGTTTTCTAAAAATAAAATAATATTTAAAATAAAAACTTAATTTTTGGATTATTTTAAGTATTTAAATAATTAAAAATTCATAAAAATCACCAAAATAATAAAACTCATGGAAATGTTCTAAGTTGCTTCCTAATCACTTAGGGACAATTAGAATATTTTTCCTAATTTTCTAAATAAAGATATTTAATTTCAAAGCTTAAAAATAATCTTTAAAGGCTAAAAATGAGTATTTTCACTAAAATAATTCCAATAAATCAAAGAAAAATAAAAAGAAATTATAAAATTTACTTCTTTTGGTTCTCTGAATTTAGAGAGATTTTGCAAAAAATACAAAACTTAATTTTCACCACTTAAAAAAATTTATTTTTATTAAATAACCCAGAATTTAAAATAATTCTAATAAATCACAGAGAACTCAACAAATCATAAAATTTTGTCCAAAGGCTTATCTGGTCTAGTTATACCTTCAGTAAGAGTTTCAAAGTATTATAATTTGCCTTGGTCAAGTTAGGAATTTTCTTTGAAAAATCCTACTTTTGCATGAAAATAATTACATAAATTAAATTAAGTTTTGAAAAATCACATTTTCTCCTCTGATGTCTTTATTGACCTATGAATGAGGTAGGATAAAAATTTCAAAGTCATTTGAATTGAATTTGACAAATTTTGAAGTGTTAGAGCCTTAGGGGCAAATGTGTAATTTTGGAAATCTTGCCTTAATTAACATTTAGGCCTAATTCAAGGAGGGGAATGGGTAACCTCTGATATTAATCAATTTATTTGATGCTTGAAACATAAGGGGTTAATTGATAGAAACCAATTTCACTTTCCTCATTAAAAAGATAAGTTAATAAATTTCTAAAATATTAAAATTTGAAAGTTTATTAAAATTAAATGATCCT
>NW_018165663.1:16119-18002 GCF_001263595.1 Phalaenopsis equestris | reverse complement strand
GATGAGGTTTAAAAATTTGGCTAAGTGTTCAAATTACACTTGCTAAGTGTCTTAATGGCATCAATTTTCCCTCTTTAAGAGTGTTCACCCACATAATTCTCAAATTAAATGACAAGTGATAATTACCCTATTCTTAGAAATAATTGAGACATCAATGCTCACTAAAAACTAAGCGTATTTACAGAATGAATTATTAAGAAACATAATAAGTTTAAAAGAACTCAGGATTTTCCACCAGGCAATGAAAGAGTAGCACAAACATGCTTCTTTCTCTAGATCTGTTGGATACCTCAGAGATCTACTAAACTTAATAACTTTGCTCAACGAAATCAACCTTAATTAAACTTCTAAGGACCCGCAAAGATATGACATAGGGTTAGAAAAAATACCAAAATTTTACATTTCCTGCTCTTCATAAACTGCCTTAACATGCATTTTAAGTTGCAGGTGGTGGAATGAGAATACTCGCCAGGTACACTTTTATAGTATTCAGCATTGTCTTTCTTGTACTTTCATACTGTATTTTTATACCTGCAATTTTGCATGCTAAACAACGACGACACCCTGCATGAAAACTAAAACTATCAGGATAGTCACATACCAAAACCATAACCAAAACCAAAACTAAAATCAACCAAGATAAAATTCACCGCCACAACATTCAAAATATAAAACAACTCAAAATTTAATCACAAACATCACAAAAAACCACAACTTCAACTAAATTAAGATGTCTCTATCGGATGATCGGGAATCCCTCAAAGGAGGTAACCTACGGTTGTTAACGAGGTTTCCCACGGTTTAAATGAAATTATGGAACTCATTAAGTTGGGTTTAGTAAGTTTATTTAGAACAAGTGAATCCAATAGAAAATAGTGATTCTAGAATGAGGAAATCGTAGGATCCTAACTGGTGTCGCTCTAATCAACTTTAATATGCCTTCATAAAATGTAAAGAACTTTAACCATAGGATCCTAACCACTAGTTGCGGTAAGGAGCTTGGAGCTAGCATGGCGGGCAGCAAGACCATCTTCAAAATAAACCAATCTTCCTTCCTTAGACTTAAACAACAAAGCTATAGGACTTCGAGGTTGCTTCCTTATGCAATGAAAATCCTCATCTTATCTTTAAGTACTTGTATAGCCCTGCTATATAATATAATCTCTAACTCGTCTTAAGATTCTGAGGTTGTCGTTTGTCATGACCTAAATCCTCACATCTTCCAGGCTATTTGTGTGATCATTTCACACGAATGTAAGCCCTAACTAATAAAATTGGCAGGATTAAACACCTAAATATTTCTCCTCAAAACTGAAGCCAATCAATAGGATAGCTTGGGAAGTCACCTGGATTCTCCTCTGGATCCATGACATCCCCTAGTTCCTCCTCCTTTGGATTCCACAAAAAAATGTTTCAAATTTGAACCAATCCCCTTTCACACCTCTATGTCTGATTTTGTTGAAGAGCCATACCATTTGAAATTCCTTGAAGATAATATTTCTTGATTTTTTTCGAGAGTCTTCTTAGGTGGCTTTGGTCATTTAAGATGATGTAATTAACTATAGGGGCTTGCCCATAGGAAGCATGCCCGAACCCAACATTAATATAAACCCTATTTAATCCTTTATATTCAATAAGGGAACTTGTAGGCAAATAAAAAGGTTTTGCAGAGCAAACGGACGCCATACTTTCCTTTATTTATTTGATCGAGCCTCATCCTCAAGTCTTCCATACCATTTGAAATTCCTTGAAGATAATATTTCTTGATTTTTTTCGAGAGTCTTCTTAGGTGGCTTTGGTCATTTAAGATGTAATTAACTATAGAGGCTTGCCCTTATAGGAAGCATGTCTGAACCCAGCTTAATATAAACCCTATTTAATCC
>NW_018165663.1:0-15970 GCF_001263595.1 Phalaenopsis equestris | reverse complement strand
TATATATATATATATATATATATATATATATGTAAATTAAATGCCTTTCTAAAGTGAGCGATGGGATTTTGATTCTGGTGGCTGCAGCTTCCAACGGGCAACTCCTTAACTAAAATTATGTTGACAGCTTGTAGCGACTCTATTGGGGATAAGCTTCTCTCTCCTTTTTAATCAGGAAATATTACCCTCATACATCAGTAGTGTGTTCATGTCCCTCATGAACTAGATTACCCTTCTTTCATTGGCATGATTTACCCATTTCTGTTTTAGGAAAGTATGGTCAACTCTTTTGGACTTCAGGACTGTCTGTTCAATCACCTTTGAACAGGAAGGTTCAAGAGGCCATTAAGGACTTTATAATCTTTGTGCTGGGTCGGACCCCAAATAGGTGTGTTGGTGGACTAATTCCACCTAGGCATTTTCTGCCACTAATTGGGTCCCTCACTGGGTCATAATTTTTTTTTCATATCTCTCTTCCAAATTTGGTTTACTACTTCGCAAATTAAACCAAATCGTGTTGTGATGTGCGCACTTTGAAATATTACTTAAATTTTACACCTTTTTAAACAATCTTGTAAATTAAGACCCGCCCGGTCTATAGATTAACCTCTATTTTTAGTGATTGCACTAAAGATTACGAGGTTTTTGGCCATATAGCTAACCTTAAAACTTTCTTTTTTAAATCCCGCTGCGATGGCCTACCCAACGTTGACCTTTTCCTGCAATCTGCCAACAGACCGCAACACCCGTAACGTCACTCCCACCATCATGTTTGGAGCTGGATTTGAAGAGCTCAAGGTTATCCTTGGGAAAGCCCTATTCGTGGTAATCAAGATCGCTGCTCCGGAAGTACAAGAGTCATCTGCAGAATTCAGTTTGAACTGCCTTCAGGACTTCCCTTCCTGCAAGAAGGCTAAAGCTGCTGTCATCAAACCTGCTATCCCTGCTACTGCTAAGGGAAAAGAAGGAATGGTCGTTGAAGCTTCGACTGAAGCATTAACTGTTCTGCCACCCGTGTTTGAGATCGGATCAAGCTCAAGGACTGTACCATTGACCCAAACTCAAAGGAGGAACCACAATAAAATAGTTCGGAGGGCCATCAAAGCCCAGACTCCTGAAAACTCACCCGTTGAGGGGGAGCCTCATCAAGTTGAAGAGGTACTACTGGAAATTTATCCACTCCTACGAGGGAGTAGATTCCATCCTCAGACAGATACTGATGGATATGAGAGTATCCGAAAGATTGCTGCCGCATTACCATCACTTCATGGACATGGTGAGGAGGGAAAGAATTTTACTCCTATCACCCGAGTTAGCACAGTATTCAGAAGGCTTGCTAGTAAGGAAGGATGTTATGTTAGTGAATTACTTAAACTAGTGGGACATGCAATTTCCCCTCAATAGAAAAAAAAAATTTTGAAGGATGTTAAGTCCGCTAGAAAATCTCATAAGTCGACTATAAAGTCACCTACCCGTGTTCCCATCTGGCTCCGTTTGGGAAACCTAGTTGATACTTCCATAGTCACCACCAATCATATCACCACCATAACCACAGGTCGCCGGCCAATTAAGTCAAGACTGGGTCTGAGAAGTTTACCAGTCATTCCTGCAATCACAGAAAGAAAGACAAGACGATTACCTGACACTGTTGTCGGTCTACACCACGGGGAGCATACCTTCCCTCGACATGCCGATGTCTCTACTAAGACGTTCCGTCTTGAGACATCATCGTCAAAGAAAAAGAGGTTATGAGTACCCAAGGTCGCTGCACCGATACAGTTCAGTGAGCCTGCAAGACAGGAAGTAAAACCAGTGTCTGAAATATCTGACATCGTCGCGACAATAGCCAGCGAGATGGAGGAACAAGTAGAGGATCTCCATCAAGGTCCTCCAGATCTTAAAGCAATCAAGGAA
Source organism: Phalaenopsis equestris (assembly GCF_001263595.1). Classification (NCBI taxonomy): domain Eukaryota; kingdom Viridiplantae; phylum Streptophyta; class Magnoliopsida; order Asparagales; family Orchidaceae; genus Phalaenopsis; species Phalaenopsis equestris. The sequence continues at coordinate 14,056 of NW_018165663.1, read as the reverse complement.
TTGATAATTGGGGAAAAAGTTGAGAAACTCAGGATTGAGATTTCTGAGTTAGCTCGAGAGCATGGAGTTTCCATCAATAATGACAATGAAGTTTTTTATTACAGTGATTACTAGAAGGAGGATTTCATCGATGTCCATGTGATTGAAACCAGAGCTACCACATCTGCACGTGAGGCTCAACCTCACACTGAAGAGAACGCCATAGATGAGATGCGTATGGTTATCCTCCTAAGGGATGAGCAAGTTGTTCTACTGGAGAAAAGAATAGAAGAGATGACTGCAACTATGAACGCCATGGCCACCATTCAGGGGCAATCACAAGCCCCAAGATTGGCTTTTCCAATGATTAATCAGCCATAAAAAGAAATCATACACATCGCAGATGAAAGAAGGGAGGCTACTTCGATAGACAAAGAAGAACAACCAAAGAAGGATTCTCCATCAGGTGTCATGCCAGAAAAAGAGTTCAAGAAAATGGCTGAACAAGTACGGGATGCCTTAGCCCAGTCCAAGGGCAGTGCATCAATTTTAAAGGGTAGACCTTACCCGGAGGAGTTTGATGTCGTCCCTTTCCCTAAATCTCTACTCTGCCAGCAGTTCGTCAACAGCTTGTCAGGGATTGCTTTCGACTGGTACGCTGACTTGCCCAATGGATCAGTTAAGACATTTTCTGAGTTGGAACAGTTGTTTGTGAAAAGATTTGCTGGGGTGCAACATCATGTGTCTATTGGAGAGCTCATGATGGAGAAGCAGAAGCCTAGTGAAACCCTGGCAGGGATTGTAATAGTTGTTTCTCACCATCATCTTTCATATTATAATTAAATTATTTAATAACCCAAAAATATTTATGCTCCAATTCAACTGAAAAATGATAGGTCTTTCCATATATAAGCATATATAGTGACATTCTTATAGGAGTTTATAAGCAGTTCTATAGGCCCATAACACAAAATCAAGTCTAGCAGACCAATTTTTCTTATAGGATTTACAATATTTTCTAGTATTCTTTGAATTTCATAATGGGATACTTCTACTAAAATATTGTTTTGAGGGTGATAAGTTGTATCAATTCGATGTTTAATTCCATATTTCTTAGTTAGTGTTTCAATTCTAAAATTCTTAAAATGACTTTCCCCATATATTATGATAACAATTGGCATTCCAAATCTAGTAAAAAAAATTTTCTTTAAAAACTTTGCAACGCTTCGAGCATCACAACATGGTAAAGCAACAACATCAAACCATTTTTTCAACATAATCCACAACAATTAAAATATATTTATTTCCAAAAGATGTTATAAATGGTCCCATAAAATTCAATCCTCATACATCAAAAATTTCAACTTCTAAAGTAAAATTTAAGAGCATTTCATTTCACTTTTCACTTAAAAATATTGTCAACTCTCTGACATCTATCGCTAGCATTTACTTAAGAATTAACATCCTTAAATAAAGTAGGCCAATAAATATCAAATTGTAGAATTTTAAATGCAGTTCGTTCTATCCCAAAATCATATTTGTGACATTTTTGAATAATTTCCTTGGTTTCTTCAATTGGTACACATCTTCAAAAAATTTGATCCCTACATCTTTTATATAAATAAGGGTCCTCCCACAAGTATGATCTTGCATCGTGAATGAATTTCTTCTTTTGGTGGCTTGTTAATCCGTAGGATTAAATATTACTAACTGTATAGTTAAATATATCAGCATACCACGAAACATGTCACTCAGTAATAACATATAGTTATTCATTAGGAAAATTTTCATTTATTTCAATATCATTATCACCATAATATTTTTCCCCAACCGCAATAAATGATCATATATTTTATTATGAGCACCTTTTCTATCTAAAACATGAAAATCACACTCCTGCATAATCACTTGCATCACACATTAGATCAGATGGTCTCCCTCAATCAGGTGAAATAATAATAGGTGCAGTGATTAATTTTTTCTTTGTTAAATTGAAGGCATTAAGGCATTCCTCGTTAAAATCAAATATCTCATATTTTTCCAAAAGATGGCATAGAGGTAATTTTAGAAAAGTCTTTAATAAATGCCTATAAAATCCAGAATGTCCTAAAAAACTTATAACACCTCTCAACCTAAGAGGAGGAAGTAGTTCAATAATGACCTGCATTTTTGCTTGATCTACTTTCATGTCATTTTCAAAAATTTTATGTCTTAAAATAATTCCTCCTGCGATCATAAATTGACATTTTTCTCAATTAAGAACTAAATTTATTTTTTTCGTAGCACTTTAGATCTCTCGTTAAACGATTTATACTTGAATTGAAAGAGGTCCCAAAAACTAAGAAATCATCCATAAGAGCTTATATTCATTTTTCAATTAGATCATAGAAAATGGACATCACACACCTTTGAAAAATTGTTGGTGCATTGCATAAACCTAAGGCTGTTCTTCTAAAAGAAAAAGTCTCATAAGGACTTATCAATGTTGTCTTCTCTTGATCCTTAGGAGCTATGGGTATTTGGTGATAACCATAATATCCATTGAAAAAGCAAAAATATCAGAGCCAAGCTAGCATATCCAACATTAGATCTAGAAATTATAAAGGAAAGTGATCTTTCTTTGCAGCAAGATTTAATTTTCTATAATCAATACAGATTTTCCACCAAGTAACTTGTCTTTTAGGAATTAATTCTTTCATTTCTTTAATAGCTACAATCACTCTACCTTTCTTAGGATTACAATGAATTGGACTGACCCAAGCACTACGGGAAAAAGGATAAATGATTCCATCATCCAAACACCATAAGATTTTCTTTTTAAAAACATCTTTTATTATTGGATTCAATCTTCTTTGAAGATCTGCTCTAGGTTGATAATTATCTTCCATTAAAATTCTATGCATACATATAGAAGGGCCGATTTTCAATCGTTAAAATGAGGAGTTGTTGGCTACTTAAGATTAATATATATATATAATGAAAATATTAATTTAATTTTTGAAAAATAATATTTAATTTTAAAAAATGATACTAACAAGATATCATTTATTTAATAGTTTAATCAAACAAGCACAACACCATGAGTCATGCACCTATCCCAAAGAACAAACACATTATTAGATAGTGGGGCTCAATTAAATAAATTAATGAATTTATGACATCAGTTTAATCTACAAAAAATTTACGTTGATCGACCCTATCTAATATAAAAGATTAGACAGGTTTTATATTACCTAGGGTCTTAAAATTCCTCTATAATGGCAAGTCTCTATAGTTAATCACATCCTAAATGATCGCAATCATTCAAGAAAATTCTCATTTTAGATCAGAGGTGTTGGTTTTCAAGAATTACAAAGTTTAGGATTTTAAGGTCAGACTTAAGAAATTTCAAATAAGAAAGATCAAATAGGAAAAAATTCTTTTTGGAATCCAAAGGAAGAAAACTAGGGGATGTCAAGGGTCCTAAGGAGAGCTTCCGTGACTTCCCAAGTTATCCTAGGGTTTGGGCTTCAATTTAGAGGTAGTAATATTAAATATTTCATCATGTATATTTTATTATTTAAGGCTTACACTTGCATGACACGACCATACAAATAACCAAGAAGATGTAGGGTTTATTTCGTAATGAATGACGTCCTTAAAGCCTAAAGTGAGTTAGGGCTTAAATTACACAACATGGTTGAGCAAAAGCATAAAGATAAGTTGAGGATTTAAATCATATTATACAAGCTGCCCTGAAATTCTATGGATTGTTATTTAATTCTAAGGAAAGGTTTGTTGATGATGATCTTGTTTGCTCTCTCAAAGATGTTCTTCTGTATGTCATCGTTATGCTTCATGCAGGGTTTGCTCCAGTCTCCTCATCGAAGTAATAACTCCAAGTGCAGGGTTTTATAATTTTGTAGTTTAGATGTGAGATTTATTGTAGTTGTTATTGTTTTTTAAATAGTAATGCTTTCAAGATCCTTAGGTTTTTATGAAAGCCTCTTCTAAATGATAGCATTGCACTCCTCGCTGAGTGCTACCATCTATAAAACTTCCTCTTCTTATTAAGGATATCCTTCATGAAGTTTACATAGTTTGGCATATGCTCAATTTCTTCAACAAATAAAAAGTTGATCGTCAGATTTCTTGAATACTGCCAAGTAGCAAGAAAATTGTTGATCCGACATTTGTTTCTAGAGTTTTTGAGGAAATGGTGGTGGTGGCCTGTCTAAGTTATTCCTAGTGGGCGAGACTGGTTTTTCTAAACCTTTGGAAAGGTCATTCATAGGTCTTTCATGTTTCAATTTGTTTTACTCAACCTCAAGTTCTTTCCAAAGCTCTTCAGCCAATTCTCTTCCACTCCTCAACTTGATTGCCTTCATGTGCTCACTATTCATTTCTATAAAGTTGACCACAGTGTTACTAGGAAGAGTTCCTTGGGGTGGGAAGAATACAAAGTGATTTGGCAATATATCTCAATTGGTTATCAATATTCATAATAGCAACACCTTGGCTTTGTAGTTGATTCCCCATTTGCAAAATAACTTCTTTCTAAGAAAACTTCCTTTCTTGAATTATTCGTTTGCATTAAAACCATAAGGATAAAAAGGTCTCAAGTTAGAGCTACCATGATTGTTCCAACTCTCAAAATGGTTAGGTTGATTACTCCCTCATTGTCGGTTTCCAACAACTTGATTATTATTTCAATTCAACTTGGGATGTTTCTTCCAACTAGATTTGTATTATATGGAATATTGGTTGTTCGTCCTATTATTCATTGCATTTATGGTCTCGAGAGTTGAAGTATTATCATCAACTAGTTTTCCGAATGAATTTTCCTCAATTGCTTGTGCTCCTTAAGGTTGGTTAATCCTAAATGGTCTAGCTTCCTAGATATAGCAGCTACCTGAGATGTTAAAATCAAAAGCACATCTGTGTCATGTACACTTGATACCTTTTTGGGGTTCATTCTATCAGGAGGCCATTAAAAATTGTTGGCAGTCATCTCTTCAATTGGAGAACAGGCCTCATCAAATGGCTTTGACATAAGTGATCCACCAGTGGCAACTTCAATGATAAACCTAAGAAAACCTACTAAACCATTATAATAAGTTTAAATAATCAGATAATACGGCAGTGCATGAAGGAGTAACTTCCTAAGAAGTTCCAAGAATTGTTTGCAAGCTTCATAAGTCAACTAACCTTCATGTTGGCAAAATGAAGTTATATCATTCCTAATTTTAACCATTTTTAACAGTGAAATATATTTAACTAAGAATATATGGGCTAAGTCACTCCACGTCCCAATTGATCCAGATGTTAATGAGTTTAATCACATTTTAGTTTTATCCCACAAGGAGAAAGGGAAAAGTCATAGCCTAACAATGGCGTTGGAAAACCATTATAGTGAAACATGATGCAGAGTTCTAAGAAACTCGCTAAATGTAGATTTGGATCTTCAGATAGGGTTCCCCCAATTGGGTTGTTCTGCACCATTTGGATTACAATAAATTTTAGTTTGAATTTGTTTTCTTTTATGGCAGGGTTTCGGATACTTAAATGAATTTCATCTATCGTAGGATTAGCATAGTCTCTTAAAGGCCTGTGTTTGTATGTTCATGGGTTGATTCCTCAATTTTTTTGGGTTATTTTGTGGATTGTTCACCATCTCTTCTACAAGTTCCTGAAGCTTCTCTCACTTTCAAATTTCTGTAAATGTTCTTTCAAGCTCATATTCATAAGGTTTAAGTCCCTTAGGTCCTGAACTACTCATACAAAAACTAGAAATCCCTATTCCTAATAGTTCACATACAATGGAAAATTTTTTTTTTTATTTTTCTTGGTTTTATAAAATTAGTAAAAATAATTGAACATAAAAAATTAACACTATAGTTCATCAATTCTACGACCTCAAAGTTCAAAAAATTTTTTTCTAAATTAAATCATTGTTGTTCCCTTACAATGGTGCTGAAATCTTGATACCACTTTGAGGTGCTATAGCACACCAGTGGTTCACACAAGTGCACATGTAATATCAGTAATATCATATTTTAGAGTATGTAATGTCAATCATATAAGGAATGAGGTAATTTTAATTAGTAAAAGTACTAGTCTATTGGTTTTAAGTCCTAGCCTAAAGAGTTGAGAATGTTAAAAGTCTGAAAGGCTAACATACTGTATTATAATAAAGTACAAATTTCAATCCTACACAAGTAATCCTACTTTTAGAAATTTGGATTGAAAGATATCAAATACTTAAGATGACCTTCCTCGTAATGAGTAAAATTAATTAAATGGGTTGTAAAGTTGTAAGTACTAAAAGACTAGTGAAAAATAGGCGTAAGAATCTTCTTTACTTTCTTTTGAGTCCATAAGGAAGTATGTATAAAAATGCTTTTAATTTCTTAAATCCCATAGCTATCCCTTCAAAGCATGTTTCTTTTACATTTGTATCTCCCCAAAAGTCATATCAACCTATACCCCATAGTTTAATGTTATTAACCTATTTAATTCTTCCATAGCTTTCCCAAGTCTTATGGTTCATGACAAGTTTTAACAATTCACTTAGCCAGATTGAAAAATTTATTATTTTCCTAAGGTTAATTATCGCCATTTGAAACTAAAGAAATTACATATTACTTTGCATTCCATTCATCCTACCTAATCATCATAAGAAAGATTTAAACGTTTAACTAAGAAGCTTGCTAAAATCACGACACAATTGCATTGAACAAAAGAGAAATCCACTAATACTTAGTTAGAACAGAAATACACAAATAAGTAAATAGAAATACTTAGCTATTTCTCCTTCACAATGACCAAACATAACTTAAATCAGGACTTCAATCAGCACTCCTCCCGATTCCCTTACTCCTTCTTGGAAGAACACCACTCCGTCTGCATTTTGAAGAATAACTAGCTCCCTCTAAAGAAAGAAACCCCCTAAGTAACTAGCCAACTTCAAACAATAGCCCATTAGCATCAATCCCACATCAATCTCTCAATATGTACTCCAAGGAACGTCAATCATCTCTTGTCTTGAAACACATGACTATTTATAAGCACTAATACTATGAATCCATGACTTAGCATTTGAACTGCAACAACCACCAAAAATAGTTTCTAGCACCTAAGCGCCCAAGGGCTATCACCTAGGTGTTATGCTCTCAATTTGCTAAATTCTGCATGGGTGTTTTGGTGCTCAAGTACGGTCTCCTAGGTGTTGTTATTATGGTGCCTAGGTGCCCAATGTTTGAAGCCTAAATGTCAACTACTCGGGTTTAGGAGGCATGGACTGGCGCCTAGGCGCCCAAGGGTCTAGTGTTAAGGTTCCAGCGACACTTTCCACCAGTCATCTCCAAGTCCTATCCTAGTTTATCTACTTTAATTGTTTTTTGTACCTATAAAATAAACATAAAAATACCTTTCCTAAAGTACAAATGTATCAATAAAAATTTATAAAAATAATCATAAATTCTGGCTAACTTTTTCATGCATCACTAAGTCGACTTTGAGGTGCTCAAACTTATCTTATCAAAAATCAACTTGAAGATGATGTTCACGGAGTTTTGTTGAGGCACCAGAGCTATTGTATATACTTAGAAATCAAATGAGTGACAATGTTAGTGTCATTTTATAGATTACCATTAAGTAGTAAGTCTTCAACAATAAATGAAATAGGGTGGTGTGAGTAGTATTGCGGTGTCAGGGCGGTTATGTATAATTCACCTATCTAAGACCTCTTCAAGTAAGCTTAACAAATTGAATCTCCTCCAACTTCTTTGACAATGGTGGTAATAATGTTCGTTATTGGTATTTTGTTACATAAGACTAGATCCTCTATGGCTTCTTCAATAAAAGATTCTCTTAATCATTAGGTTGTTGTTGTATGTGCTATGAACTACTTCAATTTCCTATACTTTATTAAAATTTTTATCAAGCTATGTAGGTCTCGATTTTCTTTTATTTAGTGATTTTGATTATGATGATACTTAAATTACTTTTTAGGGTCTCAAAGATAGGTTATGACTTTCACTAGAATGAGATAGGAAAAATGGACTATGCATGGGGATTACATTGACTGCAAGCATTAGACTAGCTATTGGAATTAGTAAATAATCACATTTTGACAGAAGATCATGATTTCCTTGCCCACTTCATTCGGAACTAAACAAACCATTCAGCACCCAACGAATAGAATTACCTAAGAAGGGAAGATATTGAGACATAACTCTGTTAGTCTTACCCAAGCTCATTTCAATGACTCTTGATAAAACTTAGGTATTTGAAAAATCTTATTATTAAGATAAATTGACCTCTATACCCTGATCAATGATATATTTGATGTGGATTAACCAAACCTACCCATGAGACCATAAGCCTAATCTTCTAAGAGACTCGATGGCCAAAATACTGGAAGCAATTAAATATAAGGCCTCTTTCACTCCCTTAGTGAAGACTGTGTAAGATACCACTGGTTCTAGATCACAAACCTTTGAACAACATCTTCTTAAAGAGATCAATGAAGGCACTCAAGGATTCCACCTAACCCTGACAAATTCATACAAGAGCCCATGAGCTCTTCAGACTTTTTTTTTTGTTTTTTGCTAGTGATTTGAATGACAAACAACCATTTAAAATTTACAAATGACGTGATTACTCTCAGTGATAATCTAATGAACCACTTGAGTTCTAGACTCCTTAGTGTGATGAAGAAGAGTCAAAACTACATGGCAAATTTTATCCTAAGGAGACATGTAGTCAACTCAAAAGAAGTAATTTTGTTAGTAGGGTCTGTCCATCCTTTGTAAGATTTCAGTGTGGGAATATGACTAATTATCATCCTCAATAATAGAGATTTGTCTAAAAATTTCATTTTTTGGCTGATGAATTGTTGCAGTATGACCGAAGTGATTGCAATCAATTTATGTTGTCCCAGTACATTTAAGGTACTTTGTGCCATCTTCCCTCTCCAAGACTGGGTGAATGCTCCTACCATTTGGAGCAAGAGCATGGTTTCAAGGTTATTGAACATGCTCTTGAGTCACCACACCTTTGATCATCTCTAGAGTTTAATCATTTAAGACTTGGATCTATCGGACTATAAACTTCTTAAAGCACTCCATGCTATCATCAATCTCCCCATTGTAAGCTCCATCTCCTTGCATTGCTCTTCTTCTTATTGGTGTCATGATCTCTACGCTCTCCAGACCTTTTAGAATGCTGAATCAAAAAATATATGTGAATCACATCAAGGGATGGAGCGTGAGAAGAGAGGAAAATAAAAGAAGAGATAATTTTATTAATGGAGCTATATTCTCTCAAAAAAACAGTTATGTCAGAAAGTGAAAGTTGCATTTACAATCAATTCTTCCTCATCTGTAGAGGATTTAGTACAAAAGTCGCATTACATTTTTACTCATATTTAGTTGGGATTTGCACGAGGTAATTTAGGTATTTTATAAGTGACGAGTCGTCATCTTTTTTTTTTCATCTCCACCATCTCTGCTCGGTCGGCTGAGCTTTGTCAGCTCAACTCGATTGATTATCCTAGCTAATTGGACTCAATTGGGTCAACTTGCTCGGCGTAACTCATTGGGCTCAAAGATCCCATTTCTAGCTAGAAGCCTTTAGCCTCATTTGGATGTTCGGAGATATTTATGGGAACCATCCATTCTCTCGAGTGGGCTCTCCTACAAGATAAGCTTTCGTATTGAGTCGGCATTTTAAGATTCACACATCATTTTGGAGAGCTTCTATGTGAGATGCATTGTTGGTAATGGTCTTGCATCCTCGCGTCAAGGTTTTACTCGGTTAGCTAGGCTCAACAGGCTTGATGGTTCCTATAATCTTCTTGCAAGGGATCTTGCATTTTCATGCTTCCTCAGTCTAGGCTGTTGGATTCCTATGAGATTCGTACTGACTTCTTTTTGATATACAATTAAATATTTTAGTAATTTTTTAATTGACAAAACATCACTTGGCATTTTACTTCAAAGGGGGTTTTGTGTTTATTTAATTAACAATATCCATTTGGTTATTGAAAAAAAAATATTTTTTCAAAAAAATATTTTTTCAATAATCAGTAAATATGAAACCTTGCATAAGTATGGCATAAGTATCTCATGACAAACTATTGACAACCAATTAATTTCGGAGTATTTCAAGAGAATCTTCCTGGTTCAATCGTCCAATAGCTAAGAAACAACAGTCTTATAGTTGGCCAACCTACAGTCAATACTCTACTGGCCCATTCTCGAATTGCCAAACGATAGCCCTCTCCCGAAACTTCGGCTCTCAACGCATTCAGACTGGCGGTGTCCTTGCGCGCAGTACACATTTGAGCTGTCATGACAGCTTTTCAAATAGTGTCGACTAGACAAGTGTCATATTCATGTTTTATTTCTTAAAGAAATTCCATACCGAAATCAACTTTATGTTTTTCTTTTTTGGTTTTCTTTTAATGTTTGCTGAGGATAGCCGCCAGGATTAAACGCAACTTTGCTTTCACACAAATGGCACATTTTTTTATTATCAGAGTAGATGTATTATACGTGCCGTGCCGTGCCTTGTGCATGCTATGTGTTGAATATTTCTGACTCCGACAGTCTATATTTGATGTTATGCTACCCTATGTCACTCTGAATTGTAATGTACCCCACGTAACAAATAATAGTATACATCAGGAATGTTGTTATGTTTTAAGAAAAATGAATTTGCTTGATGTATAGATTTTCTATGGAGTCAAAATTATGGCTAGCAATTTCATTTTAACGCATGCCAATTTTCATGCAACTTTTAGATCACAAAACATCGAATATTAGGGCTCAAAATTTCAATTTCTGGAAAACTTAAGACAGGGATTTGACTGGGCAAACACAACATTACACTTGAAGCTAAGTCCAAATGAGCATAACCAAGGACTTTGAAGTGGTAATGAAATTCATAAGCCAATTGGAGGGTAAAATCATTTATCTTTTTGTAGTTATATTCCAAATAATTTCTAAAAAATAAAATGAAGAGTTCTGAAATCTTTTAATTACAAACTTTCTAATGTCTCAAGGTATCAAAAAAATAAATTTTAAAATTAAAATCAAAGCATCGAATCAAATATGTTGTGATTATCTTTAGAATGTACAAGATTACTTTAAATATTACTGGAACAACCCTAAAATTAATAAATAAATATTATTTGTACGAATGATGAGAAGAATATGAATCAAAGCAAAACTCCATTTTTGTAAAGAATGTTTGCTCCATCCGCCATCATCTATGCTCCATAACCTTTCATGAACAAACAACAATATCACTATCATCAATCCTCTATTTTTCATCATATACTAACAATAAACCATTATTATATTATTTATGGTCACTTTGTAAATTGTCATTAATAATACTAACCATCTATCTCTTCTTATTCATCGTTCACCATTTCTATTGCCCATGCAAAATCTTTTGTTGTCATAATAACATTTCATATTTCTCAATCTGAGTACAAATTCAATTGCTTGAAAAAACAACTCATTGCCATTACAAGTGCTTAGCATTTTAAACTTGCAATACCACATTTTGAAGTAAAGATAAATTTTCTTTTATATAATATACAATCTTCAAAATTAAATTGCTTAAAATATAATATATTTACTTTTTTATTTAATTATTAATCAAAATTTATTTTTGTATTTGTCCTGGGGGTTTTTTCATCCAGTTATGATTTAAAGTAATATGAAATGCTGAGACATTAAACTTTCTATATATTTATGCTTATTTTAGCATGGGTTAAATTGATTCCATCGTTATGAAATCTTGGGCTTTCTTTCAAGATGTGTTTGGCTCTTTTCCTTTCTATGGACGCTTATAAAATGCCAATCGGATTATCTGTATGAGGCTTTGCATGTGCTGTTTCCAATGGAGACAAATGAGGGGGAGAATGCTGTAGATTTTAGGTTTATAGAACGTTTAATTCTTATTCATTGTAGAATTTATTTAATCTTTTTTTTGGATATCATTATTAACCTGTTTGCTTGAATTCCCTCTATAGAGTTGGACATTGCCATCATCAAGGACATGAATCACGTCGAGTGTCGCTGAGGAAAACATATATATGATTCAATAAATAATTTATCAGTGTCATAAAATGTAATTTAAAACTAGAAAGGTTATTTTGTCTTTTTTATTAAAAAAAATATTACTAATAACTTTAAAAGACATATTAAGTTTTAAATCAAATGGTAATATTGGTTTTAGCAACCATCATACTATATCGATGTTTATTTTAAAGTTTCTTTTAAGAACAGTTTTTGGAAGAAGATGCTCCCTCAAGCAAGGCCTTAATGTATAACTTGTGATTACAATATTCATTAAAAACACATTAAAAAAATGAAAAAAATATTTCGAATCGAAAGAAATAACCTCATAATCGATTTGTCATTAGTGGAATTTTTATTCTTAATGACTACCATAGATATCAAAAGATTTCTATCAAAATGATAGGATGTGGCATTTGAAGAATAATGTACTATCTCAAAAATTAAAAATATTACTTTAAAATGAATTTAATCATTCAGATCAAGAAAATCATTGTCATTTATGGATCTGTGGAGCCAGGAATCTTCCCTTACGTTACAGGTTAAATAGAAGGTTTATTTTTATTATGGGATCTTGTTCCCTACAAAGGCAAGCGCTTGAAGTTAATTACAACTTTAGTGCTTTCAACCTTAAGAAAAACTCTTGATTAGTGTGATGAGTTAAATTGACAGAAATCTAACAATAATAATTGAAGTGGAGGGTTCAAATTGTGAGAATTAAGTTTTATGGGATGTGACTTATAGTCCGATAATGATGTGTCATGGGAAAGCCTCAAAATATATAATAAAATTTGAAGGATATTTGAAAGGGGTCTGGTGTTGAGTTTGAACTCAATAGGTGAAGTTAGAGGATAAGTCCGAGATACAAAATTTAACTAATTGAAATTTTTGGAAACCGTAAGTTAAGGATATAGCCAGGTAGGAAAGGATTTCCATATGAGAAATGAAACTCTAAACTTTATAAGAAATTATATCGCTGGACTAACTTAAGCTTTGGGAATAACGACACCCGTTAAGATGCACATGGCCTTTCGTCATCCCGCAAATGTTGAAATTCAATGACTCTGACTAGCCTCATTACCAGAAATCCCCATTGAATGTCGAATCATGGAGGATTCGTAGTTTTGAAATAGTTTGAAACACCTTTATCAATAACCATAGATTTCTTCATTCTAAGGTATTCCTTCTATTCTCAGGGGGGGTAGATTTGTTATTTTGTATGTATTAGAATTTAGCACTAAGTAAGGTACCTAGACTAACATAGGCTTCAATATTTAGACTAACCTAGGGTAAGTGTGTGGCCCTCGATTTGATGTTTAAGTTAGGCAACCTAAGTTTCATGTCAGATCTTCCTAGTTTTGTTATTTTTTTTACCTTGGTGTGTTTTAGATGTTTAATTAAAGTTAAATGTTTTAATTCAAGTCATGTTTCAATTCCTAGGCTTGTGGTCATGTTAAAAAGTCATGGTTTTCTAGGTTTTGATTTTACTTTGTTTAAGGTTTGATTTCTTATGTTTATAGGAAAAATCATCTTGTGAGAGGTTTCCACCCTTATATTTGTTTTATGCATTTTTTTTGTTTCTAAACAGGAAGTAACATATAAAATGAAATAAAACACATAATATGACATATATACTTAGCCTTGTATTAGACTAGGGCTAGGTTAGAGTCAACCGGGTTAGGTTTGGCTTGGGCTTTCGGTTGGCTTGGGCTGACAGAGACTTGTTCAAGATAAGTTTGTATTTATTTAGAATGACCCAAGTAAAGTTGGGTTGAACTATGTTAATTTGAGTTTGATTAGGGTTGACTAAGGCTGGGCTGAGTTGACTTGTGTTTAGTTAGGTTTAACCTGGGTTAAGTTTGGTGGACCTGGATTGAGTTGGGTTTGATTTGGGTTGACTTGGATTAAGCTGGGTTGACTCAGATTGAGTTGGATTTGATTTTGGTTGACCCAGGTTGACTTAAGTTTCATTTAGGTTGACCCAGGTTGGGTTGGGTTGGTTT
>NW_018165662.1:241559-261261 GCF_001263595.1 Phalaenopsis equestris | reverse complement strand
CTGCAGCTGAAAAGCTGAGAATCTGCAGCTGCGCGTCTCTCCGAAGCACTCGGTTGGCTAAGTAACCTCCTTCCCGATGCCTTCGCTCGATTATGCTCTGCCCCGCCTCTGCATTCCTCACCTACTCCGCACTCGTTCGCTGAGTTAACGAGCCGAACAATAACAACGCGAATAAATATTTATTCGTTCGTGTTTGGCTCGTTTTGGCTCGAAATAGTAACAATCAATTACATATATATCTTTGATTAGCAGTATTTTCAAAAAAAATTAATTAACTACAAGGCTACAAAGATTTATAGTCAATTAAAAATATTAATGAAGAAAATAGAATAAAAATTATTAAATTAGATTCAAATGATGTTTTAAATCTTACCCAAATCCTTAATATCTTATAGCTACGTGATTAGGGTTGTCAAAATGACTCTTTGTTCGTGAACGGCTCGTGTTCGGCTGGCTAAGCAAACGGCCGAACACGAACACACTTTTTGAGCTCGAAATATAAATGAGCCGACCACGCCCCTAATTACATTCTACACCATAAATGCATTTCATAAATTCATAAATTTAAAAATTCAAGTCAAATGTTTGAATATTTCTCACACAAATGTCCGGCAAGAGAGATACGGAGTGTTCGAGTCAAATAAAGCTTTTCTGCAGAGTGAGCTCATTTCACTTAGCTTATTAAACAAATGGTCTAATTTAATTATTTGTTAAGGCGCAGCAGGTTAGCGATCAGCTGCGCACAGCTCATGTAATATTAATATTTTATTCACTAAGAAAACAATTACCTGGCCATGCACGAAAGCTTTCAGAATTCAGAATTGAATGAACGGGTGCTCATATATATATATGAATATGTATATATGAATATATATATATATATATGAATATGTATATATGAGTTGGGTGTTATGTCTATGTATTTCCTCTCATGCATACCAATTGCTTGCATGTCTACCGATTATTGCATTCGCATGCTTCCATTTTTGTGGCTTTATATTGCATCGAATGCTTCCACCTGCTTCTTCGTGTACCTTGTGAGATAAAACCGGGAACACCCCGCCGCCGTGGGAGTTACAGGTGATCCCCACCACGGTGAATCCCTCCTCAACCTCCGCGCAGGACTCGTGGTCATCTTTGATCGAGCATCTTCTCGCCGATGTTGAGCTTGAGGAGAAGATACTTCGACTGCCCAAGTATTTTGAATCAGGTATCGCGGATAAACTGGCTGATAAGGAGCAGAAACTCCTGGCGAACCTTCGGACGTGTCAAACGGAGCTTGACCGGAGGAAAGCCAACCAAACTCAGAAGGCATGCTCAAGTCCGACTCAAACAAATATTGCTGGAAAAATGTTGTCTGTATAGAAACAAGGAGGAAAGCCAACCAAACTCAGAAGGCATGCTCAAGGCCGACTCAAAGAAATATTGCTGGAAAGATTTCGAATGCCAGTCCATACCAGATTGATACAGGAACGAATTCGTGCCATATTTTTTCTCAAGCTACTAAAGCATCTTTGAGAAGGGCAACTTTCCCACCAAAAGTCAATGAAGAAGAGGTTCTAAGAGGTTGCAGCTTTCTGATGGGAAGAATCTCAACGCTGAAGAATTGGAGAAGGCTTCAAAGCTTGTCTGTTGTGATGGTATTTCTTTTGCCAAATATTCTTCTAAAGTTTTACTCAATATTGTTGAAGCCTTTTCCACCTTTATGCTGATAAACAGAGCATTCTCTGTTTAATGTGAAAAAATCAGAATAGAGCATGCCTTACACAAGAGGTGTTTTTGATCCCTGCCCATGCAATTTAAATACATTTGAATTATGAAAGGTAATAAGCATGGATTTTATTTGTGATGTTTAACACCTAAATTTGAAAACATACATATAAAGTTTGCTTAATTTCAACATATTTATAGATATGACACCTCTACTCGGAAATGCATATACCATATGAACTTCGAAATCTGCATATGACATTGTTTATAGCTTATATATTTACATATATAACATCTAAACTTCAAAAGCAAGTGTACATATTGTTCAATTCATTAAGTATTTACATATCTAACACTTAATTCAGGTATGAAATTTGTAAATTTCAAACCTGAATTAAATTCAGGTATTGATTAATTTAATAAAAGTGGATATTAATGAATATATCTTTAATCCTGATGCTTACAGCGAATGAGACTTTACGATCAATGCAGATTCATATGAAGAAATGGATTTATTCATAAACTTCACGACTCGTTTATATTTTAACTCATCTACTTCCATGACCAACTTGCATATCACATGGCATTAGAATGCCTTAGGATGAATTTTGCAGGTCACTACATGCTATGCGATTCTCATATATGTACATGCGTGAAACCTTAGCTTTAATATTCATATATTTATCATTCAAATTTTACATATTTTACACTTCTTAAAACCCATAACCATCACAATAAGAAGCTCAGGGCGAACTTCATGGGCAGCATGACGAAGATGCAGCGGATGGAGGATGGTTTCTGACAACAATCAACACTTAACAATAGAATATGATCTACTTCAACTAAACATTTTTCCTTAGTTTAAACAATAATAAGCACTTAGGGTTTCGAGGTAGTTTGCATAGTGCGACATAAATCATCTCTTTATCTTTGGACTTTTGTACATCTATGTTGTGCATCGTAAGTCCTAACTCTTTTTAGAATTCTGAGGTTGTCTTTTGATATGACATAAATCCTCCTATATTCTTAGGCTATTTACATGATCGAATATCGTGCGAATGTAAACCATAAATTCTAAAATAAATATGCAGGATTGAAACATTAAATTATATTGTTTCAAAGATATAAAGCGAAACAATAGGATAGTTGGGAAGTCACCGTGGTTTCCCTCAGATCTGTGACATCCCATACCTTTCACTCCTTTGACTCATGAAAATAATTATTCCTATTTTGAGCTATTCCCTTTTGACTTTCTTGTGTCCTACTTTGGAAATCTAAACTTTGAAACCTTAAAGACAAAACCACTGATCTTAATCAAAAGTTTTCTTAAGTGACTTCGGTCATTTAAGATGTGATTAACTATAGGGGCTTGACTTTATAGGGAACTAAGAACCCAGGTAAAATAAACCTCATCTAATTCTTATATTAGGTAGGGGGAACTTGTCGGTCATATTTAAAATGTTTTGCAGACTAAACAGACGTCACAATTTTTTTAGTTTAACTGGTTAAGCCTACCAACAAGTTATATGCATATCTACCGAGATAGTGTATTACTTGTGATACCATGTTCAACCATCTAAACTATTAAATATGTGAGATCTATTCAGTCTCACTTTTCAAAATTAAAATATTATTTTCTAAAATTATAATTATATATATATATATATATATATATATATGTTAAATTTAAACCATTTTTCAAAATAATGGCTGACAACCATCATTTCCCAATTCATCTTCCTCATCTTGTTTCTCTTCTTCCTCTTCTTCATCTTCATCTTCTTCCTTTGGATCCTCCATTAGCTGGCGGGTGTGCTAAGAAAGCACATATGGAGTGTATACAAAAAACTCAATGGGTTGTTCTCCTCCAATCCACCTGTTCATATGATATATCTCTAGTTGAGCTGCCTGACAATTAACACTCGATCGAATTGGCTATTATTTTTTCAATCTATATATGTCATATGGTATGTTAAGTCAAAGACTGTCGTCTGCATGATGGAGACATCATCCACCAACCTCCCCAATCTAGCTAAAATGGAAGCCATGACAGTGGAAGGACGAGGTCTGGAGTAAGAAGTAGAGGGCTGAGAAGAACTGGCCCCATGCCTAAAAGTAATGTGTTTAATATATAAGCTAATGTTGGATCTGGAGATAGGCTTCAAGGGATGAAGTTGCTCCTCCCAACTACCAAAAGAAACACCAGAGTTTTGACACAGGAAAAAGATAGTAGATGGGTGCCCTGATCCAAGAGTAGATCCCCCTGCCCCCTTTGTGACATTGATTATAGAGTGATGGATGAGGCAACTTGTATCAATATATTTCATGGTTTGGATGCAAAAATTTAGAGAGGCTCGATCCCTGGTGACCTCGCTCAGATAGGCAAAGGGAAGCAACTTAGGTGAAATGAACTAATGTCAAGCCTTGGAAGCTGCAGTTAGGTTGGAAGAAGGAAAATTGATTTTATTTCCATTTCTAACCTTTCACACTCCTCTACCATTAGTCAAAAACTTGATAATTTTATCCAAATTAGTATCTACTTGAGTGAAACTAGAGTTGAAGTTATCAGGGATATATCTCAAAGAAAATAAATTATTGATGTGAGAAGGATTGATGTCCACCCGCTTCTCTCTTATAAAGACTGACCCATCTGAGGCCTTAGGAAGATTAGAATAAAACTCCCTCACCACAGGAATCATAGCCACAGAGGTATTATAACTAAAATCCTCTCAACGTTGACTTACTATCATGCTTTCAACACCTCTCCCAGGGCTTAGGAATCCCCACTTTAAAAAAGAGCACAAAATGTATTATAGCAAAATATCTTCCTTTAAAGTGCAATATCATTAGAAATGAGCATAAAATACATATAAAAAATTAGGTAAATTTTAGGCGTATTAGTGAACCACTGCACCACTCCACCTCTAGATCAATGGTAGTATATCGACTTTCGGAGGAATTCCATATTTTTCTCCTTGCTCTCAGATAGAACCTAATCAACTGGGGAACCCTTCCTCTTTTTTTGATTGGAAGGAGGAGATACTAGTGTCCTCTCCAAAATTGGCTCCTTTACTTCTCTATGCTCCACCTCCTCCTAAGACGTCACCTCCGGGTAAGTCTCTGACTCAATCTGGGTATTAGAAGCTGGATGAATGGTCTTGCTCCGAGCAGATTGTCCAATGAATGTATGATCATGATGAGGTGAAGTTGGTCGTGCTCTTTCCCTTTTTTCAAAGAATTCTTCCTGAGCCTCACTCTCTTTAAAGCAACTAGATGGCTCAGCGAGTTCTCTCCAGACCGTGCCTAAAAGAGCTGCCCCAAACAGATATATGTTATAATAATTTGGGATACTCATTTCAATCATGGTTAGTTTATGAATTGAAATTTGTTGGATCACTGTCATAATCATAGAGATAGAAAAAAAATTTCTCATCTAAAGAACTGACTACATTTCTACTAGCCTCGACCAACCTTCCTTCAATCACCGCAATTCCCTAGTTTAGAACAATCATTTGCTCGGGACTCAGCTTTGGCCGTCTTTCGACTAGTCCAAGCAGTGACTGTCACCTCCTACTCGACCTCTCATGCATCATAAGCGGCCCATAAATCTACCATCATTCAACCAAAAACTTCGGAAAATAAAACCTTATTCACAATCACCAGATATGTGTGCTGGGAAACTAAGGGGATCTTAGAGTTACTCATCGATCTCAGCTCCATCAACACAATAATAATATTTCCCCTTCTTCCACTTGAAGGCATCCTTGCTCGACACAGTTATAATACCCAAGCTCTCAGAACATGTACTACCATAGGGATAAACTTTCATCAGAATAATTGTGTCCATCCATATGGACTTAAGTTTGCTTGGAAATAATCTTAACCTTGCATTGTAAAGCTAAACTTGTTGCCCTGGCTAAAAATTTTTAGTAAGAATCCTCCGATCATGCCACAACTTCATCTTTTATTTGTAAATCTTAGCACTTTCATAAGACTCATTCCTTATCTCTTCAAGCTCATGTAATTACAATAACATTTTCTCACCAGCATGTTTTATGCTCAAGTTCAACTGGTAAGTGACACTTTCCCAAATATTAGCCTGTATACATTCCTAAAGGAGTTTTGTATGCAGTCCTATAAGCCGACAAAGCATAATCAAGTTTAGTTGACCAATCCATTTTAGTTGGATTTACAGATTTTTTTAATATTCTTTTAATTTAATGATTGGAGAATTCAGCTAAACCACTTGTCTGAGGATATTAAGCAGTAGCAATTCTATAGTTTTTATAATATTTCTTTAATGACTTCTCCGTTATTGCATTTCTAAAATGACTTTCCCCGTTAGTTATGATTACTCTCGACATCCCAAATTTACAAAATATGTTTGTTCTTAAAAGTTTTGCAATACTTTGAGCATCACATCGAGGTAAGGCAATAACTTCTATCCATTTAGATACATAATCTACTGCTAATAATATATATAAATTTCTGAAAGATGCTATAAATGATCTCATGAAATCTAATCCTCAAACATCAAATATCTGAACTTCTAACACATAATTGAGGGGCATATCATTCCTCCTAGAAATATTGTCTACTCTTTGACATTGATCACAAGTTTTGATATAAACATTAACATCTCTAAAGATTGTAGGCCAATAAAATCCATATTGTAAAATTTTGTATGTTGTTTTATCGACACCAAAATGTCCCCCAAAATCAAAATTATGATATTTTTGGATAATTTCATAAGTTTCTTCTAAAGGCACACATCTTCGTATAATTAGATCATTTCCTTGTTTATATAAAAAATCGGTCATCCCAAAAATAAATCTTAACTTCAGATAAAAATTTTTTCTTCTGTTGATATGTCATTCAATAGGGTATAATATCACTAACAATGAATTTCACAATGTCGACATACCATGGAACATGCCACTGATTAAAATTGAACAATTTTTCATCTGGAAAATGTTCATTAATCTCCTTTTCAAAACTGAGTGGTTTCTGTATATCAAGTTTAGACAAATGATCAACAATTTGATCCTCAGCTCCCTTCCCATCTACTATTTCAAAGTCAAATTTTTGCAAAAGAAGAATCTATCTTATCAGTCTTTGTTTTGCATCCTTCATTTTCATTAAATACTTGATAGTAGAATGATCTATATACACTATACATTTAGTTTCAATTAAATATGATTTAAATTTATCAATAGCTTATACTACTGCTAATAACTCTTTCTCAGTTGTGGTATAATTAATTTGAGTTTCATTAAGAGTTCTACTAACATATTAGATAACTTTGAAAATCTTATCATGCCTTTGTCCTAAAACAACTCCAATAATATAATCATTAGCATCACACATTAATTCAAAAGGTTTTTCCCAATATGGTGAAATAATAATTTGTGCAGTGACTAATTTTTCTTTTAATAATTCAAAAACTTTTGAGCACTCTTTATTTAGATACTCTTTATCAAAATAAAAATCACATCTTTTTCAAGTAAATGACATAGAGCCTTAGCAATTTTTTAAAAGTCCTTAATATATTGCCTGTAAAATCTAGCATGTCCTAAAAAACTTCCAATTTCCTTCACACATGTTGGGTGAGGTAAATTAGCGTTCACTTGAATTTTTGCAAGGTCTACTTCTATACCATTTTATGAAATTTGATGTCCCAAAACTATTCTTCCTACTACCATAAATTGACATTTTTCCCAATTAAGGACTAAATTTGTTTCTTCACAGAGCTTAAAAACTTTTCATAAAAGTTTTAAACATGATTCAAATGAAGTTCCAAACACTGAAAAATCATCTATAAAAACTTCAATCACTTTCTCAATTAAAACACAAAAAAATAGTCATCATGCATCTTTAAAATGTAGGAGGTGTATTACATAAACGAAAAGACATTCTTCTAAAAGCAAATATACCATAAGGACTGGTAAAAGTTGTTTTCTCTTGATCCTCAAGAGTTATTTGTATTTGGTGATAACAAGTATATCCATCCAAAAAATAAAAGTATTTATGTCCAGCTAGTCTATCCAATATTTGATTTAGAAAGGTTAGGGGAAAATGATCTTTCCTAGTGACAAGATTTAATTTTCTATAATCAATGCATAATAGTCATCCTGTGACTTGTCTTGTTGGTGTTAACTCATTATGTTCATTTAAAGTCACAATTACTCCTCCTTTCTTAGGAATGCAGTGAATTAGACTAACTCATGCACTATTTGAAATATGGTAGATAATTTCAGCATCTAACTGCTTTAAAATTTCTTTCTTAACAACTTTTTCTTAATTTTCTTTCTTAATAACTTCTTTCATAATAGGATTCAATTTCCTTTGAGGATCAACCCTGGGTTTGCAGTTATTTTCCATATGAATTTTATGCATACAAATTGAAGGACTGGTTCCTTTTATATCAGAAATTATTCATCCAAAGGCTTTCTTATAACTCTTTAAAGTTTTCATCAAACTCTCTTCTTTCTCTAGAGTTAATTTTGAGGAAATTATAATAGTTAATGTTGAGGAATCACCTAAAAAGGCTTACTTCAAATGTTCAGGATGTAACTTCAACTCAAGCTCTGCACGTTTTTCAATTATGCACAAAAAGATGTGACTTTTTCTGTCGTGTCTAAAACTTTAAAACTTTCTTAAACATAATTTAAATATTCCTTATATAAATCTTCATATTGATCTAATTCCTCTTCTTGCTCCTGTTCCAACGCTTTCAATTCAGATTTCTCTTCAAGCGTTGTTTTGAAATGACATTCACTTAAGTATCTTATAACATTCATTTTATAGCATTCAACATCTTTACCTTTTGCAGGATATTTCATTGATTTGGAAATATTAAATGTAAATGTTTGACCATTGACACATATAGTTAGTTCTTCTTTCCGCACATCTATCTTTGCTCTTCCTATCGCTAGGAAAGGTCTCCCCAAAATGATAGGTGTCTCCTTAACTTCCTTCATATCCAACACAATGAAATCAACAGGAAAGATAAATTGATCCACTTTCACTAGGACATCTTCTATAACTTTCTTAGGATATGTTATTGAACGATTTGCTAGCTGCAGAGTTACAGTGGTAGGGGTTATTTCTCCAAATCTCAATCTTTTAAATATTGATAATGACATAATGTTGATGCTTGCTCCTAAATCACATAAAGCTTTCTCATAAAATTTGTCTCCTGTTGGACATGGAATTGTAAGGCTACCAGGATCTTTATGCTTTTCAGGAAACTTTTTATGAATTATAGACTGCACTCCTCACTAAGTGCAATTATTTCATTATCTTCAAACTTTATTTTCCTGTTAAGAATATCCTTCATAAATTTTACATAGCTTGACATTTATTCTAGAGCTTCAGCAAATGAAATATTAATTGTAAGCTTCTTAAAAATTTTCATAAATTTTGAAAATTGCTTTTCTAACTTTTATTATCGAAGCCTCTAAGGAAATAGAGGTGGTGGTTTTTCCAAATCAACTTTAAGTGGAGAAATAGGTCTCTCTAAATCTTTCAAAGCATCCTCTTTTGGTTCTTCAATCTCCTCTCTCTCCACTTCAATCTCTTTGTGAACTCTTCCTTCCAATTCTCTTCCACTTTTGAGTTGAACGGCTTTTACTTGGTCTTTATTCTGGTCTATTGGATTTACTTCTGTATTACTAGGAAGTGCTCATTAGGATCTGTTACTTAATGAATTTGTTATTTGTCCCAATTGATTCTCATTCTCAATATTTCTAATATTTCTAATAGTAGCTCCTTGACTTTATAATTGATTTCTCATTTGTAACACCACTTCTTCTATAGACAACTTCTTCTCCTTAAATTATGGATTAATGTTGAAACCTGAAGGATACGTAGGTCTATAATTACTATTCCCTTGGTTGTTCCAGTTCCCCAATGAGTTTACTTGGATGCTCCCCCATTGTTGATTACTATAACCCGAAGTATTGTTCCAGTTAAAGTTAGGATGGTTCTTCCAACCTAGAGTATAATAATTTGAATATGGGTTATTCTGCTTATTATTTATGACATTCAAAGTCTCTAATGATGTTTGAGAATCTACCATTTGAGATGAGAATCTACCATTTGGCCTAATGAATTCTCTTCAATCATGGTAATTGGTTGAGAAAAATTCATTCTAAATTAGTCTAACTTCTTTGAAATTGTTGCAACTTGATTTGCTAGCATGATAAAAACATCAGTTTCATTAATATTGGCTACTTTCTTAAGATTTATCCTTTCAGAAGGCCATTGAAAATCTTTTGTAGTCATTTCTTTAATTAAAGCATAAGTGTCATGAAATTGTTTTGACATCAATGAACTACCAGCAACGACATTGATAATAGATCTAAGAGATCTAGTTAATCCATTATAAAATGTTTGAATTATTAACCAATCTGGTATATCATTGTTGACCTCACTTTTGGGTGAGGGCTTTGGGTCTTTTCTTTAGTAACTAGGGTCTAGCCTTAGGACTTTACTAATGACTATCTTAGCATCTTAGAAATGATACCCACATTCTCCTTGGACATTTCAACTAAAATTTCAACTAAATCTCTGAATCTCTGTTCTCTATGTTGGTTCTTTATGTGATCAATAATCTTTAATACAAAGATTACAAATTACATAAGGGAACTCTGATGAGAATTCATATAGGATCTATGGACCATAGGAAAGTCTTGCACAGTTCTATACCTTTTTGGACTTCAATGTATTACATCATCATCCATATTCATCATGATCATCATAAACATTGCATTTTCATATCACAATGTTGCAATCATTACACTCATGGGGCAGACTAAAATTATTTGAACCCAATTTCCCCTAAAATACCCCCACTTGAATATTCTAATTCTTTAAAATTATCCAAAATTATCATTGAATCACAAAATCCACTTCAAACCATTTTATACTATCATTTAGACCATTTGAAACCTAAAAATTGCAAAAATACCCAATTTTCCTTAAATAAATACCAAAATACCTCGGACCCCCAAAATATCAAAATTTCTAAAATCTCTCAAAGTCACCGATAAATCTTAAAAATCACACTAAACCATTCCTTATGTCTTCCTGAGAATTTTGACTGTAAACTTGTTATATTTCCAGACAACTTTTTGGCACATCGACACCAAAATAACGAATACTTAAAAAAAATGTTTCGAGGATCATAAAATCTTCCACTAATCAAAAAATGACCCTAGACACTGTCTTTTGACTCCAAATTTCTCCGTGAACCACCTAGAGTCTTTAAATCAACATTTTGACCACTTTGACCAAAGTTGGCCAAAATTACCAAAATGTCAGTTGTGGCTCAAAATTTCTCAAATCCTTCAAAATCATTTCAAAAACTCCTAAAATCAATTCTTAATCATCCATTAGGACTAGTTTGACGAAATTGACCAATTTGGACCAAAATCTCAATTTAACCCAAAGTGTCTAAAGTCTCCAAAACGCTCTGATTTGCTCATCATGATCAATTTCCAAAATGATAATGATGATCAATTTCTAAAATGATCGATCGTGAACTAAAAATTCGATGAAAATTAAATTTGACGCATTTTTGACATGACCGTCGACGAAAGTGGGCTGAACGACCCCGGATGACGAAACGGACTGCATGATTGCGTCCAGAACATTGATTTCACGTAGGGAGGACGTTCATTTCACTGCGATGGCGCATTCGGCGAAAAGTGCTCGGAGAGATTTAAACAATAATAATAATATTATTATTATTATTATTATATAAGAATGAAAAATAAATAAATAAATAAAATCCTACTTTCAAACATGCAGCAATTAGCAATCCTATCCTATCTCATTTTCTATTCATGCATGCATCATATATATATATATATATATATATATATTAAAATTAATTTATTTAAATTGAGCTAGACATAAATCAAACTTATGATTCCCCCTACTTGATAAATATATATATATAATAAAAAATATAAAAAAAACACTATTTAAATCTCACGCCTATATGATAATATATATATATAAGTCTATTTAAATCTCACGCCTCCCCCTTCTCTCTCTCTCATATACGCATGCTGCAACCAAAAAAAAATAATAATAATAATAATATATCTCCCACGCCAGCCACCCTTCTCTCTCCAACGCCTCTTTCTCTACCTTCTCTATCTCTCTCTCTTATATAAGAGACCATGCACCGCCTTCTTCTTCATCAACCAATCCAAGCTCATTCACCCTTCCACTACTCTCTGCCCGTGAAACCTTCTTCCCCTCTATTCCTTGCCGTGAGATCCTCCAAATTACACTTTTCTCTCACAAGCTTTATTATTCTCCCTCTTGTATTCCTTCCTCACCGTGAACAACTCCCCCTCTCCAACGAAGGTAAGCCCTTCTCTTCCTCTCTTCTTTATTTTTATTACATGTACCACCCAATTCCTATGTATTTGCATTTTTTTAAATTTACATGCATACCACTCAATTTTTATATATATATAAAAGAAAATTCACATGCATGTTACCCAAATCTTGTGTATCTGCATATCTAATGTCGAAACTTTGATATTTACATGTGTATCTACGTATCTAATGTTGAAACTTTGATATTTACTTGTGTGAACCCCAAATCATGTGTATTTACATACTCGACATTCAAATTTAAATATTTTACATGCACAAATCCTTTTTTTTATGGACTTACATATTCACCGTCGAAAATTTCATTCACATGTATGCTACATTTATGAATTTACATGTCTAATATTTGAAATTTGACGATTTTTTTATACGTCTTTTAAACATGTCCGAGGATTTGAATATTCCTACACACCATTTAAATTTTGTGAGTTGTGTATGTGATATGATAATTTAAGTCTTAAAAGCGGGTTGTGTGGATAAGTAGAGCAATAAGTTATTTTTGATTTAAGTAAATAAATAAAATTTTAAAATACATATATTGGTATAGAAAAATCATAAAAATAAAATAAAAATACCCCTAAATTAAAAAACATAGACGAACTTAAAAAAATATAAAATAAAAAAAATTGTTTTTTTAAGTATAAAAATAATAAGAAAAATAAAATAAAATTCCAAAAATATAAAAATATCTAAAAAAACACAAAAATTGTATTGATTAAGGAAAAACACTTTAAAACACTCCCATAAAAATTCAAAGTAAAAAAAAAAAAATGTGTTTTGAATGTCTAAATGTATTTTCCTATAATATCACCTATTTTGGCTTAGACTCAAAATAGTTATAATAATTAAAATATAAATAAAAAAATATAAAATTAACTTTGGTGAGTTCTCTATGGTCATGAGTACTTAAAAAAAATGAAATTTTAATTAAAATAAATAGTTCATTTTTTAGCATTTAAAAAAAATTAAAATAATAAAAAAATCACAAAAATACAAAATATCTCAAAATGTCATCAAATTTTTCTTGATCAAGGACAATAACTTAAAAAATGCTTTCCTGAATTTTTAAAGACCCAAAAATGTAATTTGAATACTTAAAACTATTTTTCAATGTATTTATAGTTATTCACTAAAATAATTATAATAAATAAAATAAAAAAATCAGAAAAATACAAAATTGAGTTTGTTGAACTCCTTTAAAAGATTTTAGATATTCTATAGGGCATTCAAGCCTATCATGATTTTTGATTTTTTTAGATATCCTCACAACACAATAATCAAACATAACATAACAAATTAATTCTTTAAGGACTCACCAAGATATGATTCGGTACCCGATAATTTAAAATTAATAGAAATACTTACTTATCTTACGTTTATGACCCAATGCTCAAGGGTTTAAGTCTTCCCTAAGGTATTTAAACCCTTGTGGACAACTGGGGATATTTGTTTGTGCCACATATAAATCATCAGGCTTGTGTAAGTCTGAGGTCTAGGTGGCTAGGGCAATGACAATAATGCTAATGTGTGCTAAAAATTGAGATACGATGTGAGATTTTACAATAATATCTCTTATCTCAAGAAAATTTAATAAAAGGAAAGGATAAATACCGATAATACTATTCGACAACCCTTGAGAAGATGATTGCCCCCAATACTCTTAGGTTGTCTGTAGTTTAAACTCGATTAGATTGATTAACCTGTGGACTGCACCCCTCTACAAAATATTTTTAACAAAAATCTCTTTTGCATTATAAAATTTTGTATGCGTGAAAATTAAATTCGAATGAAAATTTATAAACTTCCATAATCAATCACTTGAATCGAGGTTAGGACTGCCCTCCATAGATGATTGAGTTGGTAGCTCTTACTTAAAGTCGGGAAGCACACAGTCCAACTCCGAGCCCCCACCTTTACCAATGTCTTACACTTAGTCCCGGTCTTCCATATGTGATTACAAGTTTTCTTTTACTTGCTCGTGTTTTATTATGACTCATTTTCTGACTTTTTTTCCCTTGTCGGATGCTTTTGTACTTTATTTTTCCTGCAAATGTATCATGTTTCATGATACTAACCATGCAGCGATAGTAGAATCCCAAATATGTATTTATTTTATGTGCTGCATTCTTTTTTTTATTTACCTTATAACACTTTATTTTTTTAGTACCTTTTATTTATCTGCAATTTACCTTACTTGGCATGCAAACCAAAACTAAAACTAAAACCAAAATAAAACAAACCCCAAAATAACAACAAAACTTGACATAAACACTACAAAACCATGAACCTTGAACTGCGGAACTACTGCGACAACGAAGATTTCAGGGCAAAATTTGTAGGTAGCTCGTTCAAGACCTTTCTTTAGTTTAAATAACAATCCTTAGGATTTTGAGGCTGTCTTTTATGACATATTTTATGACATAAAACCTCTCTCGACATAAAACCTCTCTCTTTGTTAGGCTCCTGCATAATCCTGATATGCAGCATGTTCTAATTTGTTTTAGGTTTCTGAGGTAGTCACTCAATGTAAAACTTCCTATCTTTCTAGGCTTTTTTTTGCGTAAATCATCATTACACAAATCTAAGCCCTAATTAATAAAACCGACGAGAGTTAACTTAAATTAATGCCATCCTAAATTGAGCCAAATATTAAAACAGTTTCGTGGATTACCAAAAACCTATTCTGGATTTTTAATTTCCTCTACTCTTCTTCCTTTGATTCTTAAAATAAAATCTTTCATCTAATAAAATCGATTCTTAAAATAAAATCTTTCATCTTTGAACCAATCCCTATTGGAAATTTCACAATTATGTTTGTTGAAAACCCTTCCTTTTGAATTCATGAATACAAAAGATTCTTGATTTTTATCAAGAGATTTCTTAAGTCATCCGTTCGCTTAAGATGTAATTAACCATAGGGGTATGCCCTTATAGGGAACTTGAAAGAACCCAGGCTTAAAGTAAGCCCTATTTGACTCCCATATTGAATAGGGGAATCTGTCGATCATCATGCAAACTTGCATCTCGATCATCATGCAAACTTGCAGATCAAACGGAAGTCATTTATTTTTATAGTTTATTTAATTGAGCTTATTATTAAGTAGTGTATTACCTTTCGGGGTGATACATTACTCATGATTAGCTCGATTATTCAAACTATAGGAATCAATGAAATTAGTTTGCATTTTCTTCAAATTAAAATACCTAATTTCTAAATACTATATTACACTAAATCAAACCGCACCCAGTCATATGACGACCGACAAACATGGTGTGGACACTTTCTTAAAACTTCTTTAAATCGTTCCCATGCTTCATAAATAGATTTCTCTTCAGACTGACAAAAAGATGTAATATCATTTTTAAGCTTCGCTGTTTTTTTATGGTGGAAAATATTTAGCAAGGAATTTTTGCGCTAAATCACTCTAAGTTCTGATAAATCCAGTGAATGACGAATGTAATAATATCTTAGCTTTATCCTCTAGTGAGAAATGAAATAATAAGCAAGGAATTTCTGTGCTAAATCACTCTAAGTTCTGATAGATCCAGTGAATGACGAATGTAATAATAGCTTAGATTTATCCTCTAGTGAGAAATGAAATAATCTAAGTCTTAAAACATCATCTGATACACCATCATTATTAAATGTAACACATAATTCTAGAAAATTGGCAAGATGTAAATTTGGATCTTTAGTTGGTGCTCCCCAACTGACTATTTGATACCATTTGGATAATAACAGGTTTAA
Organism: Phalaenopsis equestris; assembly: GCF_001263595.1. Classification (NCBI taxonomy): domain Eukaryota; kingdom Viridiplantae; phylum Streptophyta; class Magnoliopsida; order Asparagales; family Orchidaceae; genus Phalaenopsis; species Phalaenopsis equestris. The sequence continues at coordinate 245,390 of NW_018165662.1, read as the reverse complement.
GTTCAAAGGAATTAGCTACTACATTGGGTTTTTGAATACTACAATGAAGTTCATCCACCGTAGGGTTTGCATAATCTGTTAAATGTCTAAACTCTTCAACATTTTGATTGTTTTGATTTGTCATTTCTTGGAATTTTTCAGTAATTTTTTAATTTTTTAATTTTTATATAGTTCTTTCTAATTCAAAATCTTATAACACAAGTCCTGTGGAACCTGAACTACACATACATTACTTTAACATACATATAAAAAAAATTAAATGAAGTAAAAATAAAAACACACAACAAGAACTTTATATGAAAACAACACTACAATATTCCTACAATAAATCTTAAAGTTTAAAAAAGACTTTGTAAAAATAGAAATTTTGCTTTCTAAAAACTTCTTTTTGAAAATTTTTGTAAATTTCTGTAATTTAATTCTTTTTTTAAACCTCTCCGGGAACGGTGCCTAAAACTTGATCTCGACTTACCGAAAAAAAAAAAAAAAAAAACATGAAAGTATTTGATCTCGAATATGATAGTACGATGTATGCGATTATATTCTTAATTTTTCCTTATATTTCTTGATTTATAATGACACCAAAAACTTGACTTCGAAGCAAATGAGAATATAATTATTATATTTAAATATGAGATACTAAGCAAGTATACGTATCGTTATCAAGTAATATAAGACTTTTTGATTAAGCCCCAAATATCGAACCCATAGGGAGAATAACAATATGCACTTTAGAAAACTAGAAATTTTAGAAATTTTAGATGACAAAAATCTACTTAGCAAAAGAATCTTACTTAAAACTTAAGATGCTAAAATAGGAATGCAAATTCGATTATTTTTGTAATTTTTTTGTTTATGAAAATAAAGTAAACAATTAATTAACTTAACTAAATACTTGCAAGATGAAGACAATATGAGTAAAATATTTTTTTCCTTATCACGAATCAGTAATAAGTAGAGAAATTCTGTTGTGAAAGTATTCTAAATGTGTTGTACCAAATAGGAGAAATAATATTGTTTACCCTTACTAGAGATGTTATAAAGAACATTAGCTGATCTATAGTTTGAATAGTCTTGAAGACCGGTTAAGTAGGGAAGATACTAGCTCTCACTCTAGAGTTCCCTCTTCTCCCTCCACCTGGGGACTAACATCTCGTATCAAAACCTAAAATTATAAATCAAAATTGGAGGCTTTCGCTTGTCAATCTAAAGTCATCTAACTCTGCACCCTTGAAAAGTTTATTTTTTTATTTATTTGCACTCAACCCCATGAACTACATTCTCATCCATGAAATCAATTTGTGATTCTAAACCATTTATTAACTGAGACAATATTGTCTCGGATCTTACATGTTCTCACATCATGTATTAACATTTAATTGACCAAATCAAGAAGTAAATTAAATGCAAGGTTTCAAATCATCTCAACTTGTTCTAACATTGAAGTTTAATACTTCACACAACTTCCTTTCAACACTTAATCACTTATCATTTTAAGGAAAAAGATAAAGAAAACTACTCTGAATCCATGGAGAAAACACAACCACACATGAGTTTAAAAGTAGAAATCATGCACACAAACAAGAAATCTAAATTAAAACCAATTGCAGTCACAATAATAAACACTTATCTCAAATCCTCTCCACAAAATATCTTGAAGTTCCTTTGAATTTTCTTCCTTCACTCACAATACAAACTAAACATTCAAAATAAAATAAAAAGAAGGTGGTCGGCGGTGGCGGCGTACTTGGATGAATGATGACTGTAAATTTTATGGGTGGTTGGCCTCTTGTCTTGATGATCCAAGTCTTCTTTTAATAAAAGTCCAAAGTGTGCCTTGGTGTCCCTTCAAAATGTGTCTTCATTCAACGAATGTTCTAGAAGTTGCCTCCTCAAAAGCTAACTGAATGAATTTTCATGTCAATGGGATATTTCCCACGTTTTACCAATGGTTGCTTCAAACACCTCTTAAAAAATTTGGCTAAGTTCAATGAATAATCAAATAACTACTTTTAGTGCTTTAGCGCAGGGTACCTGACGCTTAGGTCCGAAACCTCTGTCGCTTAGGCACCCCTGTTCATTTTACATCTTTCTTCATTTTTTGTCCAAATTTGATCCTTTTTCACTCCTTTGAGCATTTTTCATCCATTTGATTTTATCTGAAAGAAAATCACACAAATACCTTTTATTAAAGCACAATATCTCAAAAATAGGTATAAAAATGTGTATAAAAATATTATATATTTTACGTGTATCAGTACCCTCGGCTTGCCTCGCCATGAAAAGGTGTATTAGAGAATTAACATCTTCTTGTTCTATTCTTTCCCTTCTCTCTCTTTGAATAAAATTGTATGCATCTTGATCCGACTTTTTGTTGCGATAGATTGTGTAAAATTTAATTAAATATAATAAATTAATATTTGGATTCTACGCAAGTATATGTATCGTTATCAAGTAATAATGGACTTTCTATTTAAGCCTCAAATATTGATCCTATGGGAAAGGTTTAAATTGGAAATGACAAATTTGCTAGGAAATTCAAAGAAAGTCAATTGAAATCACTATCACTAATTTCAATTGTTGAGATGTAACCAAAATTAAATTTCTAAACTATTATCAAATCAAATATGCAAAATTTAAAACATTAAATACTAATTCATTAACTATATTTATGTAATGGAGATTCTTATGTGAAAAATCATCCTTCCCACTACAATGAGGCTATGATAAAATGAGATAAGATAAATGTTCATAATATGTATTATGCCAAATAGGAGCAATTCTCCCACTCCAGAGCTCCCACTTCCCTTCACCTGAAGGCTAGCTCTCGCTTCAGTTTTTAAATACTAAGACTGAATTGAATATTTTAGTCTATCACCCTAAAGGTTCTCCAATTCTACACCCAACAAAGAATATTTTCCTATTTATTTGCACTTAATTCCATAAAAGATGTTCTCTTTTATGGAATCAAATGTGATCATTACTCTGTTGTAGAACTCATACTCCATTTCTCAGATCATATGTTTCACAACACATTTTAACAATTTAATTGGACAGATCGAAAAGTAAATTAAGTTCAGAGTTGAAAAATCATCATAATTTATTTTACAATTTAATATTAACACATTCATATTATCTCTTCATTTCACCATATCTCCGAGTATGGAGAAAGATAGAGGGAACTACTCAGACTTCTTGAGAAAGAAATAACAAAACACAAATTTCATATATGAAAGAAAGTTCATACAATACTGATAAACAAACAATACTTATCTGAAAACTCTTTCTTAAAGCAAATATTTTGTAGCCTTTTCTTATAAATGCAGGAAGAAGACATCTCTCACTTTTCTCCTTCTCCAACACTCTTACAGAAAGTTTCACACTAATTCTCTCCACAAAAACTCTAAACTATGAAAGATAAATCACTAATTGACTCCAATATGAAAGTGGAATGGAATGATGTGGTGCGAAAGATGAAAGTAGAGGAGTGAAAATGTAGATGATCACAATACTTATCTGAAAACTCTTTCTTAAAGCAAATATTTTGTAGCCTTTTCTTATAAATGCAGGAAGAAGACATCTCTCACTTTTCTCCTTCTCCAACACTCTTACAGAAAGTTTCACACTAATTCTCTCCACAAAAACTCTAAACTATGAAAGATAAATCACTAATTGACTCCAATATGGAAGTGGAATGGAATGATGTGTTGCGAAAAATGAAAGTAGAGGTGTGAAAAATGTAGATGATCACTTTTTCTGATGAAATTCGGCCCTAAATAGAGCTCAAGGTCGGTTCTCCAAGAGGTGCCTCCAAAAACTCTTCAAAAAAAT
>NW_018165662.1:240145-240761 GCF_001263595.1 Phalaenopsis equestris | reverse complement strand
TTTACTATATATTTAGAAACATAAATATAGTTATCCAAAGTTAACTCCTAATACCAAAGGTCTTGTTAAATTTAAAATTTTGAAAATATTATTAAGTGAGGACAAATAAAATTAAGTTCTTTTCTAATAATGATATTTCTTCTCCCCCCTAAACTTAAATTTTCAAAAGAAATTAAATTTTTAAAAGATTTTTACATGAAGAACTTTAAAAATGAAGGGTGAAAAAAAACTTTAAATACATTAAAAAAAATCATACCTGTTGGAGATTCTGATTTTTGAACATAAATTTTAAAATACTGCAGGTGTTAATATGAAAACAACAAGGCTAAAACATTAAATTGCACATAATACATATAAAATTTGCTGAGAAAGAACTAATCACAATACATAACAAATTGCTGAAAATAACAACAGAACTAAACTAAATTCTAAAAATGAAAACAGTTTTTCACATTACAGTTTCACATAACATAATAACAGTCTTAACAACAACATAACACAAACAATACAATCACACAGTACAAACACATACAAACAAACAAACAAAAAGATCACCAGTCATCATCTTCCTCATCATCGACATCTAACTTCTGCTGCTGATATGGAGTATAAGTAG
>NW_018165662.1:236532-240022 GCF_001263595.1 Phalaenopsis equestris | reverse complement strand
TGCATCCTATGATCCATCCTCAAAATATCTCCTTGTTGTATCATAATCTAATCCAACAACTCCCTGTTGCTGGGGTCACTTGAAGTAGGCTCACTAGGGGTTCTAGAAGTAGAAGGAATATCCCTGGCCTGTCTTCCAGATCTCCAATCAACATGAGACTCATAAGTCTTGATGTTGGCAGGCCCAATCGGTCTTTGAGGCTCAATCCTCTCCTCCTTAGGTTTGAAATCAACTCATGCATGCTCACAAAGTGTGTAAATCAGAGCAGGGTGCGCCAATCCACCGGTGGTCTCTCCCAGAGCAATAGATTGAGTGTTCATATAAATGATAGAGCCTACATTTATATCCATCACTTGTTGAATACAGTAGTTCAGGATGGCTCTATCCTTGGTCACTACTATGATGATTCATTGGAATCATCCTCCCAAAAATAAAATAGTGTCAGGCTCTAGATACTACATTTAACATAGAAAGGAGAAAGTTAACTTTAACTCCATTTTTTATTTTCCAATCCCCTTTTTCACTTGTCAGAAAAGAAATAACTTCATCTAAAGTCTGATCTGTAGTAGAAAAAGAATGATACTGACATCTATACACATCTTCTAACTGATAAAACTCATTAATTTTTCTTGGAGTAAACTTCACCCTTTTTCCTCGAACAAAAACAAAATTATCAGAAGCATCAGGAAGGTTGGCATAAAGTTTCGTTACAATCCCAGCTATCGCATCGACAGTAAAATAACATAAGTTTTCCCATTGTCGAACGATGATTAATCGTTCAACTTCTCCTCCTGGATTTTTAAAACCTCGGTCCTGAATTACTTTTTTATTTTCTTGCAAACTATGAAATTGAGCACTGGCTCCTAAGCTAACAAATTTTTGCTCGTCATATTCTATTTTCCTTTTCCTCGATCTAGGTGCCATAGGAAATCTAGAAAATTTTAAAAAATCTGAATAAATTCTAAAATTTCAAAAATCAAAATGTAAACTACTTTAAACTTAAATCCACTAAGAGTTCTTCACCAAAGCATTTTCTCAAAATTTCTTAAAGAAATTTCAAAATTTTGGATCTAGTCAATGTGAGAAAAATCTTTGGTGAAAACAAAAAATTTTTACTTTAAGGTGTAGCTCTTATCTAGAGAAGAAGAAACCTACAGAAGATAAAATCTGAAGTTTTTTTGCCTCAAAATCACCTCAAATCCATTTAAAATCAAGCCCTAAGTGCAAAATCGAAGGTTGAAGGTGACTTAAGGGGGTAAAAATGGAGGTTTGCGGTGAAAATCACGAATTAAAGGGTTAATTCGCTGCTCTCGGGTCGAGGGCGCTGTCGACGGCAATTCCGGCGCTACAAACCCAAAATTCACTATTTTGATTTTTCAAAATTTCAATTTCCTTTCAATTTTCTCAAATATTTTTAATATTTTTAAACACAAATTTTTATCTAAATTCATAAATACATATTTAAAAAACAATCATTTTCACAAACAAAACAAACTGACTTTTATATATTTAAATATTTTCACAAACAATCACTTTCACAAACAACAACAAACTAACTTTTATATATGAAAATACACTTTTACAAATACATTTTTCTAATCACACTTTCACACACATAAAGCAAACTAAATTATAAATCAACGTTGAAATCAAGCCACAACACTAAACGCTAACACAAAGTTCAGAAAGTTTGAAAGCAAAGCAAACTAAATCAAATCCATAGAATCACATTGAATACATAAATATTTAAACTAGTATAGAGTCCAAATTCTTTAGTTATTCTGCTTCTTCTGCAGTGCTTTCTCCGCCTCTAATATCTCTCATAGTCTGGTAATGAACGTACAAATTGTAGAAGGGTCGGTACGGGAATTAATCAGTCAAATTTTCTTCAATCCATTTTTTTCTTTAAACATCCCCACTAATTCTACTTTAAATGTCCCAGTATGATCAAAATTCTCTCTCATCCTCCAATCTAAGTGATCAAAAAGGTACTTAAGATCTCTCACATCATTCATAACACTCTGAAGTTCTCTTTAAATTTTCTTCAATTTCTTTTTCAAAGCAAGTGAACTTCCAACTGTTGGTGGCATCAATGGAGTTGAAGCATGTGATGAATGATCTAAGATACTATCTAATGCCTCATTCCCATTCCCAACATAATTATCATCAATAGGAATCATGGGCTCCCAAGGTAATAAATTTTTTTCTAGACTTTCATATGGAACTTGAGATTGACTACAAAGTAGAAAAATTGTGGAAGGATGCCCAAGTCCATAAATTGGCTCATTCATAATAATACCCATAACAGATTTAAAAATAATAGATCCTTAATCAATGGGCTTTTCCATTTGAATGTAATACTTCAAAATAGAAATTTCTTTGATGGCTCTACTAATTTTCATGGTAGGGAGTAATTTTGCAGAAATGAAGAGATGTCACTGCTTAGATATTGGATTAAGCAATGAAGCAGAGAAACCAACATATCCTTCATCTCGCATTTCCCAAATATCACTTTCATCATTGAGAAAATTATAGACATCTTGCATCAAATTTCGTGTAGGAATGAAATTTGTATAATGATAGATTGAAATGATTTCTATCATATACAATTCATTAATCCTCACAGGAGTAAATGGTACAACCTTACCTTATCTTACCTCGTACGAAGACAACACCTTGAGTAATTACATGTAAGTTTGCATAAAACTTATTCACCACAGGTATGACAACCGCAGACGTAGTGTAACACAGAACTTCCCAACACTTTTGCAGAATGATCTTAATGATTTTATCAATCTTTTATCAATCAGACCAGTAGGATTGATCATTCCATGATTAACAAATCCTCTTTCCTTGATCAACCTCCTCTTCGTAATAACTTTATCGTATACTCGCTGTGCTTCGAAACTAATAAATTTTCTTTTGTTGAAAACTCCATACTTCAAAGTTCAAAGTATTTCTGAAATTGGAACCCATGGAATCCAAAAATAGGAAGTTACTAGGCGTCCAAGGATGTTTTTAGGCTTTTTTAAACTCGTCTCGGCGATTATTATGAAGTGAAATCGTGCCAAAACCCGCCAAAAGTTTTCTAAAACCGTTCAACTGTACTCGGCACTGTCGCCGCTCCCGATTGTCCATTTTCGAGGGCGCCGTTGGCGCCAGTGGCCAAAATTGTAATTTTCATTTTTTTTATTCCATTCGATTCCAAATTTTCCTCCAATACTAATATTTCTCTTAAAATCATTACTAACACATAATAGTCTCAAAAATACTACCCTAAATTTTATTAATCACACACAAACAACAAATAGTAATACATAACAATATAAGTATGGGTTGCTCCCACAAAGCGCTTGGTTTAACGTCGTTAGCCCGACATACCATTTATTTAGTTGGGTTGACTTAAATTAAAACTTCTTTAAATTGAGGTATGTATCGTTCATAATAATGTTTCAAACGATGCCCATTAACTTTAACCATTAACTTTAAA
>NW_018165662.1:235517-236213 GCF_001263595.1 Phalaenopsis equestris | reverse complement strand
AAAATTAAATTCTTTTATGTTCCAATTCTACTGGTGTTCCAATTCTACTGGTGAATGACATATTTTTCCAAAAATCAATCTATATGGGGACATTCCTATAGAAGTTTTATAAGCAGTATTGTATGCACATAATACAGTATCTAGTCTAGCAGACCAATATAATTTTTAAGGATTTACAGCTTTTTCTAAAATACATTTAATTTCACGTTTCAATATTTTTGTTAGATCACTAGTTTGAGGATGATAAGTAGTAGAAAATCTATGCATTATATCATACTTCTTGATTAATTTTTTTATTCTCTTATTCCTGAAATGAGATCCTCCATCAGTAATGATTACTCTCGGCATTTTGTAAAAATATTTTTAACTAAAAATTTAGAAACACTCCGAGCGTCACATCTAGGCACATCAATAGCTTCAATCCACTTAGACATATAATCAACATCAAGTAATATATGTAAATTTCCAAATGAGGGCATAAATGGTCCATAAAGTTTAATCCCCACACATAAAAAATTTCAACTTTTAATGTGTAATTTAGAGACATTTCGTCTCTTCTGAAAATATTTCCTACTCGTTGACATCTATCGTATGTTTTAATATATTCATTAACATCTCTAAAAATAGTAGGCCAATAAAATCCAGCTTGCAAAATTTTATATGCAGTTCTATTTATTCCAAAATGTCCTCCAAATT
>NW_018165662.1:231753-235156 GCF_001263595.1 Phalaenopsis equestris | reverse complement strand
AGAATGATCTGTATGCACTATATATTTAGTTCCAATTAAATAATATCTAAATTTTTCAAGGTATAAATAATAACTAATAACTCTCTTTCAGTAGTAGTATAATTAATTTGAGCATTATTTAGAATTTTACTAGGATAATATATAACTTTAAAAACTTTGTTGTGTCTTTGTCCTAATACAACCCCAATAGCATAATCACTAGCATCACACATTATTTCAAATGATTTCTCCCAGTCAGGTGGTACTATTATAGGTGTAGTGATTAAATTTTTCTTTAATAATTCAAATGTTGTTATGCATTCCTCATTAAAATCAAATTTCGTATCTTTTTCTAAAAGTTGGCATGCATTTCTCACTAATAATGTTATAGTGGTTTAGTTATTTTTGAAAAAAAATTTATATAGTGCCTGTAAAAATCAGCATATCCTAGAAAACTTCTCACCCCTTTAACATTATTAGGAGGTGATAATTTTTCTATACTTGAATTTTTGCAAGATCTACTTCTATGCCTTTTTCAGAAATTTTATGCTCAAGAATAATACCTCCTGCAACCATAAATTGACATTTTTCCCAATTTAAGACTAGGTTGATTTTTTCATATATCTCCAGAACTTTTTATAAATTATTAAGACATAACTCAAACGAAGTCCCAAATACTGAAAAATCATCCATAAACACTTCCATTCCATGCTCTATAAAATTACTAAAAATTGACATCATGCATCTTTGAAATGTTGCAGGTGCATTGCATAGTCCAAAAGACATTCTACGAAAAGAAAATGTTCCATATGAGCTTGTAAATGTTATTTTCTCTTGATCCTCTAGAGCAATTGGAATTTGGTGATAGCAAAGCAATAGTATTTGTTCCCAGCCAATCTATCCAACATTTGATTTAGAAAGGGCAAAGGAAAGAGATCTTTTCTGGTGGTCATATTTAGTTTTTTATAGTCAATACAAATTCGCCAACCAGTACTTGTCTTATTTGTATTAATTCATTTTTCTCATTTTCTTGAACAGTCACTCCTCCTTTCTTCGGAACACAGTAAATTGGGCTTACCCAAGCATTATCTAAACTATGATATATAATTCCAACATCTAACCACTTTAAAATCTCTTGTTTAACAACTTCTTTCATTATTAACAACTTCTTTCATTATTGATTATTGAGTTTAATCTTCTCCGAGGATCTGCTTTAGGTTCATACTGTTCATCTAATAAAATTCTGTGCATACAAAAATGAAGGACTGATTCCTTTAATATCTGCTAAACTCTATCCAAAAGCCTTTTTATACTTTTTCAACATCACTATCAACTTTTGTTCCTGAATTTCAGTTAACTCAGAAGATATAATAAAAAGCAATGCAGATGACTTTCCTAAAAATACAAATTTTAAATGGGCAAGTAATATCTTTAATTCAAGTTCAGATGGTTTAATACTTGAATGAATAAGATTTTACTATCATTTTCCAACAAGTCTAATGCTTCAAATTTGCCCTGAATATAATCTAAATCTTCTTCTATTACTTCATTTTCACTATAAAAAATTTCTCTTTCATTAAATTATCTTCGAATTCATTCTTAAACTGCTCATTACTTAGATAATCATCTTAAACTGCTCATTACCAACTTCCATCCTAAAACATTACCTAAAACATTAATTATATTTTTCTATTGCAGGATATTTCATAGCTTTTGTTGTATTAAATTTCACTTATTGATCATTAACTTTCATCATTAATTCTCCTTTTTGCACATCTATTATAGCTCTCCCTGCTGCAAGAAATGGTCTCCCTAAAATAATGAGAATCTCTTTATCTTCGTCCATGTCCAATACTATAAAGTCCATAGAGAAAAAAAATTTATTCACTTTTACTAGCATATCTTTTATAACTCCTTTTAAATACGTTATTGATTGATCAACTAACTGAAGAGTTACAGTAGTAGGGGAAATTTCTCCCAAATATAAAAGTCTAAAAATTGATAAAGGCATAAGATTGATACCGCTCATAAATCACATAAAGCTTTTCCGTAAAACTGTTCTTTTATCGCACAAGGTATATTAAAATTACCAGGATCTTTTAATTTTTCAGGAAGCTTTTTTTTGAATAATATCATTACACTCTTCACTAAGTGCAACGGTTTCATGATCTGTAAACTTTTTTTCTTGTTTAATACATCCTTCATAACTTTAGCATAACTTGGCATTTGTTCCAAAGCTTCAACAAAAGAAATATTTATCGTTAACTTTTCCACTTCGTAATTGAATAGCTTTAATTTGCTCTTTATTTTGATCATTTGGATTAACTTCCACAATACTTAGAAGAAATCGAGAAGGTCTATTACTAAGTGCAGTAGCAATATGTCCTAATTGATGATTTTCAATATTTCTAATAGCAGCCCCTTGATTTTGTATTTGATTTCCCATATTCAACATTACTTCTTCCTTCGTCACCTCCTTTTCCTTAACTTGTGGGTTAGGGTTGAAGTTAAATCCCGGAGGATAATAAGGTCGAAAATAATGATTTCCTTGATTGTTCAGATTTTTGGATCAGATTTTTGGATATTGTTCAGATTTTTGGATGGATTCACCGAATTATTATAACTATTCCAACTAAAATTAGGGTGATTTTTCCAACCAGGGTTAAAATAGTTAGAATAGGGTTTGTTATGTCGATTATTTATAGCATTTAAAGTTTCATAAGATGGTTGAGTATCAATAATCTGTCCTAATGAATTCTCCTCTAATGCTGGCGGTACTTGAGAATAATTCATTCCCATTTGATCAATCTTTTTAGAAATAGCAGCAATTTAAGATTTCAATATAAACATTGCATCAGAATCATGAATACTAGCTACTTTCTTAGGATTTACCCTTTCAGAAGGCCATTAAAAATTATTAATAGTCATTTCTTCAATTAAAGAATATGCTTCATCAAAAGGTTTTTGACATTAATGAACCACCCGCAGCATCATCTATAATAGATCTTAGTGATCCAACTAATTCATTGTTAAATGTTTGAATTATTAATCAATCTGGTAAAACATGATGTGGACATTTCCTAAGAAGATCTTTAAATCTTTCCCAGACTTCATATATCAATTCTCCTTCAAACTGACAAAAAGATGTAATATCATTTCTAAGTTTAGCGGTTTTCGAGGGTGGAAAATATTTAGCCAATAATTTTTGTGATAGTTCTCCCCAAGTTCTAATAGATCGAGGTGCTAACGAATTTAACCAAGTCTTGGCTTTATCCCTTAATAAAAAAGGAAAAAGTCTAAGCCTAACAACATCATTAGACACTCCGTCTTATTTAAATGTAGCACAAATTTCAAGAAAATTAGCAAGATGTAAGTTAGGATCTTCAGTAGGTGATCCTCCAAACTGATTATTTTGTATCATTTG
>NW_018165662.1:215568-231681 GCF_001263595.1 Phalaenopsis equestris | reverse complement strand
TGAAGTTCATCTGCTGTCGGATTCGCATAATCTTTTAAAGGTTTTTGTCAATTTTCATTTATTGGATTATCTAAGTTATTCGCCATTTCTTGTAAATTTTTAATTTCTCTCTGTTGTTTTTGAAATTTCCTAATAGTACATTCTAATTCTGAATCGCAAGGTACTAAACCTTCAGATCCAATATTTCACATAAACAAATAAACCAAGCAAAGTATAACACTCTAATAAAAATATATCTTTTTGGATTTTTTATTTTTTTACTTTCTTAATAATAATAATTTTTTTATGATATATATATTATCTCAAAATTTCCTAATTTATCAAAACTATTTAATTCAACTGTTACCTTCCCCACGCAATGACGCCAAAAACTTGATCTGACTTTTTGTTGCGATAGATTGTGTAAAATTTAATCAAATATAATCAATTAATATTCAGATTCTACGCAAGTATATGTATCGTTATCAAGTAATAATGAACTATCTATTTAAGCCCCAAATATCGATACTACAGGGAAGGTTTAAATTAGAAATGACAAATTTGCTAAGAAATTCACAGAAAGTCAATTGAAATCACTGTCACTAATTTCAAATGTTGAGATATAATCAAAATTAAATTTCTAAACTATTATCAAATCAAATATGCCAAATTTAAAACAGTAAATACTAATATAGTAACTATCTTTATGTAACGGAGATTCTTATGTGAAAAAACATCCTTCCCACTACAATGAAACTATGGTAAAATGAGATGAGATAAATGTTCATAATATGTATTGTGTCAAATAGGATCAATTTTAATTCCCTACCCTGATACAGTGCATAGAAAATCATTGACTAATCTCAGTGTTTAGTCCCTAAATCCGTGGCTAGGCTAAGATGATACCGGCTCCCACTCTAGAGCTCCCACTTCCCTTCATCTGAAGGCTAGCTCTCGCTTCAGTTTTTAAACACTAAGGTTGAATTGAAGATTTTAGTCAGTCATCCTAAAGATTCGCTAATTCTACACCCAAAAAATAATATTTTCTTATTTATTTGCACTTAATTCCATAAATAATGTTCTCCCACTTAATTATTTGCACTTAATTCCATAAATAATGTTCTCCTTCATGGAATCAAATGTGATCCTTACTCTATTGTAGAACTCCTACGTCATTTCCCGGGTACTCCATTTCTCAGATCATATGTTTCACAACACATTTTAACAATTTAATTGGACAGATCGAAAAGTAAATTAAGTTCAGAGTTGAAAAATCATCATAATTTATTTTACAATTTAATATTAACACATTCATATTATCTCTTCATTTCACCATATCTCCGAGTATGGAGAAAGATAGAGGGAACTACTCAGACTTCTTGAGAAAGAAATAACAAAACACAAATTTCATATATGAAAGAAAGTTCATACAATACTGATAAACAAACAATACTTATCTGAAAACTCTTTCTTAAAGCAAATATTTTGTAGCCTTTTCTTATAAATGCAGGAAGAAGACATCTCTCACTTTTCTCCTTCTCCAACACTCTTACAGAAAGTTTCACACTAATTCTCTCCACAAAAACTCTAAACTATGAAAGATAAATCACTAATTGACTCCAATATGGAAGTGGAATGGAATGATGTGTTGCGAAAAATGAAAGTAGAGGTGTGAAAAATGTAGATGATCACTTTTTCTGATGAAATTCGGCCCTAAATAGAGCTCAAGGTCGGTTCTCCAAGAGGTGCCTCCAAAAACTCTTCAAAAAAATCGTCCAAATACATCAAACCTTCTAGAAACAGGGTCTGCACCGCCTTTGACACCATCGACGCAGGTCTGGCGCCGTCAGCGCTGAGTAAAAAATCTACGCGTTAATTTGTTCTGCGCCGTCGACACTGCCCTCTGCGCTGCCGACGCTGAGCATTTCTTCAAAAACGTCATTTTGACTCCAAATTCCATCCTTTTTGCTTTATTTTTGCTTTAAGCCCTAAAAATTTACAACCTGTAAGAAAACATCAAAATACCTTCCATTAAAGTGCAATATTATCAAAAATAAGTATAAAATATGGGTCTAAAAATGCATATATTTTTTGGTTTATCACACCTCTCTTTGTGCATTTAAGGTTCTCCACCCCCAACCTCTGTAGCCATAAAATTATATGCATTTGTTGTTGTGATCCCTGATCCTGTCATTGATCTCAGCAAATCAGCATTTAACTAACTTATATTTCTGCTGAAACACAAAATATACTTATCACCACTTTCCTCAAGAGGGTGGTCATGACTTTCAATGAATTTCTTCACTATTCAATTTCCTTCAACATTAATGACATATCTAACCATGGCTTGACATCCAATCCTAGTGTCAGCTTTTCTGAATTTCACAGAATCTGTCGGGTTTGACTTCATCTTGTGGCTAGCCTTTTCGCAAATAAAATATTTGATTTTAATCTTCTTAGAGTTTGACCAATAACTGCTATGGTCATTCCTAACATAAAATCCTACATGATGAGCATAGACATAGTAGCTTTCATATGCTTCTTGTTCATTGTGGACAACGATACGAAGAAACGTCTCTGCGATTGGATCATTGACTATATTTCCACACTGCACATTACCACACCAATTTAACGATGGTTAGATAGATATAACACAACAATAACGCAAAAATAGCACAACAATAACACGTCAATAATACAACAAAAATACAATAATATTACAACAATAATATAACAATAACACTATTAGAACCATACAATCCCTAGGCACTAAACCATAACAATAATACCCAATAACACTAGAAAAACTAAATAATAACATCACATAACACCCCAATAAGACGAGAATAACGCGTTAGTAATACAACAATAATAAAATTATAACACTACTAAAACAATACAAATTTCTAAACAATCACACCACTAGAACAATACAATCCCTAGACAATAAACCATAACAATAATACCATAATAACATTAGAAAAACTAAACAATAACATCACATAAAATCCCAAATAAGACGAGAATAACATGCTAATAATATAACAATAATACAATTATAACACTACTAAAACAATACAAATTTCTAAACAATCACACCACTAGAACAATACAATCCCTAGACCCTAAACCATAACAATAAAATCACAATAACACTTGAAAAACTAAACAATAACATCATATAACACTTCAATCATACGATAATAACACAACAATAATACAACATTAATACAATAATAATAAAACAATAACACAACTAGGACAATGCAATCCATCAACCCTAAATCATAACACCACAATACTAAATCATAAACCCTAAAAACACCTAACAAAAATCAGCTCAACCAACACAATACATCAATGGAAAACTCAAATCAAAATAAAACTAAAGTAAACTCACTTCTGATTGAAGCTGAATGCCATTATTTCCCGATTCTATGACCAATATTTCTTCATTTACAGAGAGATCGATCACACCAACTCGAAACCCAGCGCAAAGAAATCCTAAAGCGACAAAATCCGCTTTTTTGGCTGGCGGCACCCTAAAAATGCGACAAAGACTTTTGGCGGGATTAGTATTGAATATAAAGTCACTTTTTCGCTTCTTGGGCTAGACTTGGGTTTCCGCCGCACCGGGTGGCGCGCTCTAATTCATTTAATTGACGTTCTGTTTCGGAACTTTACGTGTGAAGTTCAAATGCAATAAGCGCTCTTTAATTACGACATCACGGACTCATGGGAAATTTTGAAGCTGTGTTTTAATTGCTTTTTAAATCCGAATCTACTAAGGTCAGAATTGAGGTGAATAAAACGAATTTACAATTTACATATTTTATAAGTTCTACTAATGCTTAAATCCTACTTGCAGCCACGCATGGCAAACCCGAGAAGCAGCCAAGAAGGTTTTAGGGCGTGGAAATGAAGTGGGAGAGCGATCCGGAGGATTTCTCGCCGTCGGCAACCATTGTGCCATTCGATCCGCCACTCCCGCTTCTGAGAGCGCCCATGAAAGCCGGGCTGGGTGATCGGCCCTCGGCTGGATCCTTCGTACTTGCCTTCAAGGATGCCGCGAGCTGGAGATCTGCATTTCGGGCCACGGAGTCCAAGATTCTAGAGCAGTGCGAGGTACACTTCGTTCGATCTTGCTTCATTCGGTCTTTTTGTGTAATCTATGGACCACGGATGACCCCTTTTTTTAAACCCTAATCTTTGGGGTTTATGTAGACGATTTTAGGGGTCTTTGTTGGGAGTTCTGGAGTTGAAGATATGACTCGTTTCTCATTTTTATCCGCCTTCTTTGAATGATTTTTTATGGTGCTGGAGCAACGAACGATTTTCTGGTCGTATTTTTTTCAGATGTGAAAATGTTTTAATCTTTTAAGCGTTTATAAACTTGTTTGATAACGACAAAATTTCTCTGATCTGTGTTTGGTTCGATAATTTAGGTTTCTGGTATAATTGCTAGAAATTCGCCTTTTTTCTGGATATTTGTTTCAAGACTTCTGGTTTTGCAGCTGGCCGAGCTGGCTGGCTTTAGTCTTGCCAGGCAGTAAGTTAAAGCAGCTGCATAAAGTGATAGAGGAGTACAAACCAGCTCTTGGCTGCAGAGTTTTGGCAGTCTTGATAGGGAGTGCCTCACAGTGAATCGCATATGGGTGGCTTCATTTAGTTTGTGTGCGTACTGTATGTTAAGTTATTTCCTATAGTGTAACAATTGCTTTTGCTTTTGCATTAGCTAAAGTCACATTTATTGCATAGCACACATTCAATGACAATGTTTAATTGTTGTCCATTTATAGCGTTCTTCTCCTTTAGTTAGTGTGATGAATTTCCTTGCTAACTTCAGTTAGGCTTTATTTTTGGCATCCCATGCTGGTTGTGCTGTTTTATCCTTATTAATTTACATAATTAATTGGGATTTCTAAGGCAAGAATTTGTTTAATAGTCTGTTTGAAGTTATAAGTAGTTAGTTGACTTGAGGATGAAGATGATGCGACTTATGAGATAGGAAGGGATAAAGGGATACAAACCAATGATTGCGAAGAGATGAAAGATGATAATAAAGATGGAGTAGATTGCATAATAGATTATTCCTGTACATGTTGTAAATGTAAGTAATTTAGCTATTTAAGTTATTTTCAAAAATGACTTCAGGTTCCTTATTTAAGGTAATGTATTTAGCAAGCTGGACGAACTTGAAATGAAAAAAAAACTTGAAAATTTAGTATTTACGTATTATAAATTAATTTGATGATTACCATTTTATATCCTTCAACATTCCTCATATAAAATACTTTTATCAAGTTAATCAGCTATTTCATTTGTACAGGTGCCTAACATGTTCGATTTGGGTAGCCATATTGCCTTGAGGGTGCCTAGTGTTTATATTACTTGATCATAGTTTTTTTTTTGGTACATGAAATTCTCAATCGAATCATCCAATAATGTGATGGGATTTGGATATTTTCTGATAACGAATCAAGTTGAAAGTTTACTTTTGCTATTCAATATTGATACCTAACCCTTCTCTTTGTGGCAGTGATATTTCTGGATGTTCTTAGTTGAGTAAAAATTAGTATTTTATGGTGCTTTTTAGATAAAATATCACATTGACTTTTGTAAGCAAACTACAAGCTGCTAGGATACTGTGTTTCTGCTGAATATGTGGGGAGCAATTTTCTATTTTAATCTATCAAAATCATATGCAATTAGATTATTTTTATGTGAGTAGATTTTTGGGCACATTGTTTTCTTTAGAACTGTCATTTAACTGTTAATCAGTAGTATAATATTTGAAGGCAATATTAAAAAGGTAATGTTGCTTGCGGTCTTATTTGGTATGTTTTTTAGCAGCATTCTTTTTGAAAATTCTGACATATGACACTTGATTTGTGCAAAAAAAAAAGAAAAAAAAAAGGAAAGAAAAGGAAAAAAAAAAGGAAAAAGGAGTGATTGAAGCCATAATAATTTATGTGCATTTTCTTCATGGTTTCATAACCATGAAAGCTTAGCAGTTTATCCTTATTTGTGAAAATTGTGCTGCTATAATTTTGTACCAAACAACATAACATATTAATTTGGCGGCTGATGGATTAATTGGTGATTTATTCTGTTAGATCATGAAAAATGGTTTTGTTCTATGTTGCTTTTTTGTAAGGCTGGAAATAATGGCATGATGAAAAAGTCGTGTTTTGGAACAAAATAGTGTGTCATGTGATAAAGCAGACCCATCAGTTGTACATCATGTGCCACTTCAGCAAATACACAACATAATTTTGTACCAAACAACATAACATATTAATTTGGCGGCTGTGGATTAATTGGTGATTTATTGTGTTAGATCATGAGAAATTTTCTTGTTCTATGTTACATTTTTTTAAGGCTGGAAATAATGGCATGATAGAAAAATTATGTTTTGGAACAAAATAGTGTCATGTGGTAAAGCGGGCTCATCAGTTGTACATCATGCGTCGCTTCAGCAAATACACAATCAACCCCAAATTTAAAGCCAATCACACAAGAGACCCTCATGTAAATTTAAGGGGAACAAGCTTGGGAAAAAAATCCCAAATGCGTGAGATAAATTGCATACTCCCTATCTGGCAATGTTGAGCTCCAAAATCACATGCCTGCAGCTTCCTTAACGGTGCTTTCTGGTAAAAGTTAGAAGTGATTGAAACAAATTTCTAACTTAGATATGTAAAAGGGAAATTTGGATTATGACAAACTTATTAAAATTAGCATGTGTGAGGCATGATATTGTTTACTGCATTTGTATGCAATAAACTATTTATCATTACTCAAATCTGCATTCTTCTGCGACATGTAAAAAAGAATCAGCCAACTCATTTATAACACGAAATACTCTAGTTTTCTTATAATTATCTTTACATCATATGGTAAATCTTTTACAAAATCTTTCTAATTTGAATTCATAGCAAGATGGGTGTGTGTAAATGAAGGCTGGAGCTCGTGCTGGGTGTTCTATCAGCGTCTCCAACAAGTGCAAGCCCCCCTGGTGGAAATTCATATTTGGTACCAAAACAATGGATTTTGCTGAGAGGGAGCGATGTGAGGAGCGTGAGATGTCTTCTTGCATGGCATTAGCTAAGGATGCATGCACCAGTTTTGCAAGGGAAAAATGCATACCTGCATTTCGGGAAGCAAGAGTTGCTACTGGAAGCACATCAGAAGTTGGATTTGCTGCACTTGAGCCAGTCACAGCAGATGAGGCAATCGACTACAAAGGTACTAAGGCTAATTGAAACCATTTTTATTGAGTAAGCTGTTTCTGTTGCTTGCAATTTTTGGTTTGTTTTCTAACGTTTTTAATGTACCTAATGAGGTTTAGGTTTTTTTGTATGAAGACAATTTAAAATTTCATTTACATTTCATTTTGGGTAAATATTTCATTGCGTCCTGGTATGAAAGTTGTGATTGTGGCATGTGCGAAAATGGAAATAAGGTGAGGAAATGGGAAAACAATCAGTGGGGGTAAGCATGTAATTTTTCTTGGGAAAATGCACGGGACCTCTTTTTTTAGTTCAATCTTTTATCATAATTCACAACAGGCTCTACGAACCGCAGATGTTAACTTTATAGTTTCTCTTGAAAAAAGAAAAAATAATGGGGGCATCTACATACATACTTCCCAATTTATATGTATTTATAAATCTAACACCTAATTTTACTTGTTTACATTTATACCACTCAAAATTTTCATATCATATAAAAAATACCACCATTTTAACATTTAAAAAGTGAAATATACCTTTTTCATGCATAGATAAGGTGGCATAAATGTACAAATTGAAGTTTAGGTGTTAGATATGCTAATACAAATGAAGTGAGTGGTTTATAACTCTTCCAATAACAAAAAAAAGGAAAAATACTATAATTTCTTTTTTTTATGTCAGTACACAAATGCCTCTTTTTTTTATAATGAATTTTACGGCATTTTAAAAGGAAATTAACAACCTTGTATCTATGTTTTTGTTTATTAAGAAAAAAGGTTATGTTATTTTTGTTCAGTGTCGGGAAGCTTGATTTGATTCTTTCCAATTATAATGATAACTGCATAATTTACTTATACCATTCAATTTAATTTGAATGGATGGATTTGAAACAATCCAATCACTTCAAATTCAGCGTCAAAATCATCTAAATTGAATATATGGCCTGGTTTAATAATTGCAGTTATCATGATAATTCAAGAGGACCTGAATCCTTTTGGTAAGCTGTGTCTATCCTTTTAGACAAGGTTTTGTAACTTTCAGAACGTTCCATCTGAAATGATTGAAAATAAAATAATTTTTGAAAACTTGAAAAATTGACGGGAATCGAGTCGAGTTGACTTGGTTCAGTTTAATTTAAGATTTGAGTACCACTCTTACCCTGATACTTTTTTCAACCTTTTTCAAAACTTTGTTTGATTTTTTCTATTTAAGCAAATCTGCTTCATGGAGTTTTACAAGGAAACTTATTAACTTGAGTAATTGAAGTGCATAGTTTGCTTGATATGTTGTCACTAAGGTATGAGATCTTACGTATTACTATTTATTCAATAAAAAGAGCAGTTATTGAAATTCAATATATCTTAAATCCAAATTATGCAGTTTATTATGAATCTCATTAATATTTTATTACTATAGTAAGTCTGACTTGCAATTTTTTTCTCAAAAGTTGCCCAATCATTTGATATAATGTGTGCAGAACCTATGTGTAACTTTCATATTGTATTTTAATTTTAGGGAAAATTAGGTACACGATATCCAAAAATTGGTTTTTTATGAAACTTGCTTGGCCCATACGGACAAATTATTGTTTATGTATTTGTTTGTGTTGCAAGTTACTCTTTAAAATTTTAATAATAATAAGATATTTGTATTGTAGTTTTGTTTTCCCTTTTAAGTTTTGGTGGATTCATTTCAAATGAAAAGTAATTGGATGTTAATTTTATAAATGGTCAAATTTCATTGCTACATAAAAAATTGTCCTTCAATTATTAAAACATTCAACTTTCTTAAGTTGATCAGTCGTGTAGACTATATAATGTGGGCTTTGAAAATTTTGATGCCTCCAGACTCTTTGATTTGTTTTTGTATTGTGTTATTTTTTTTAATTCTATATAGCTCATTTAGCCAAGCATGATTATGAAGATCTCTTATCTCTATCCTCTCAGACCATAATTTTTCAAACTCCCCTGAATCACATTTGCTCATGTATACGTGAAACAATCGTTGTACTGTCTTATTACTATTGTAGTGATGTACTTTTGAATGTGCCTTCTTAGAGATATGCCACTGATATAATCGATGTTGAGTATGAACCAATACTATTTCTATAGCTTATGCCATTGATTGATCTTGATCAATATATATTGTTATAGAATACTTATAATTGATTGTGTGAATGAATGTACTGAATAACAAAGTAAAAAAAATT
The DNA here is from genome assembly GCF_001263595.1 of Phalaenopsis equestris. Taxonomy (NCBI): domain Eukaryota; kingdom Viridiplantae; phylum Streptophyta; class Magnoliopsida; order Asparagales; family Orchidaceae; genus Phalaenopsis; species Phalaenopsis equestris. Next base: position 222,258 of record NW_018165662.1, on the reverse strand, counting down.
AATTCTCTTCTGATAAAAATGTTACTCTAAACAAAAAAATTTACTAGTGATGATTAACTCCAACTAACGGTGCACAAACAAAATTATACATATTAAATTGATAATTTTTGTCAAAAATTATGACGTCTCTGAAGCTATTATAGTCTAGCCTTGACATGCCATCACTTCAAAAAAGGCTTTTTAATATATTTGATTCATTAAATTCGACATCCCAAGCAAACATTTCATCAACTTTTCTTTTCTTGAATAATTGTATTAGAGCATTAGTATCTCTATTCTCAATTCTAGTCTTTTATCTTTTTGTTTATAATTAAATGCATCCTTTGTATGCATCCAACTTTCTCTACTCCAGCTTCCTCAACTTGATACCTGAATGCATTAATCGTCCTGATTCCTGCTTGTGTCTTTGACTACAACACAAAAATTGTTGATCAGTTGCTTCAGCTAATGGATGGTTATGACTTTCTATAAATTTATTTACAGACCAGTTACTCGCAGGATCAATGACAATTGTAATCATTACTGAACAACCAGTTTTAGTGTCTGATTTCTTGAACTTCGTTGTGTTATTTAATTTGTGTGCTTTCTTTTGACCAGCTTAATGAATATTTTGATTTAATATTCCTTTAATTTGATCAATAACTAATATGGTACTTTCGAACACTGAAACTGATATCATGAGCATTGTTTCAATACAAGTTATATGTCTCATTTTTCCTATGAGCAATTGTGGAAAATAATTTATCTGTATTTGGTTCAAAATCCATAGGATTTTCATCATTGCATTCATCTTCTTGCATCAAGAACTGCAAATTCATTTGTGAGATATTAATGTAGTTAAGAGAAAATGAGATATAAATATGTACTCAAGAAACAATCATCCAAATAACATATCCTGCAATCAATGTACTATGAAAAATGATGTCGAATCATGTTATATTCAAGACGAAACACTCATAAAGCTATTATCTATGTTGTTATATATAGTACAACATCGTTTAAAATGATGAAATACCATCTTATACTATAGAACAAACGTTCTTAAGCTCTTACATATATTATAATATGTAGTGCAACATGGTTGTACTCATGAAAAAAATGATGAAAAACAATGTATTATATACCAAATGTTCATAATGCCCTTTCATATGCTATGATATATTGAACAACATTGTTGTACTCTTAAAAAAATGATGCAAAACGATGTTATATTATATATTAAATGTTCATAATGTCCTTACTTATATTATAATATGCAGTACAACACGATTCTACTTGTGAAAAAATGATATAAAATGATGTTATATTATATACCAAATGTTCATAATGCTCTTACCTATATTATGATATATAGTATAACATGTTTGTACTAATGAAAAAATGATGTAAAACCATTTTGTATTCGAGACTAAACAATGCATGAAGCCTATACTAAAGAACCATGATATCAAACCATGTAGCAAAATAAGGTTGTAATTATGTAAAATGATGTAAAAATCACGTTCAACTAAATAAGAATGATTTATAACAATGTTTTACTTGAGAATATCAAACATAATAATCAAATGATTCTTTTACAATATGCATTAATAGTTTACAAAGAAATGCTTTACGGAAGATGACCTCCAAATATTCTAGGAGAGTACTATGCTTGTCATCCATCTTCACGACGAGTTCCATTATTTTTATTCTTCTTCGGTTTGAGCAACAAGACAATAAGACAATACTCAAGTATAAAACCTAAAGCTTCATTTTTCTTCTTCAGCTTGTGCGACGTCCAAGAATAAAATCGATAAACTATATTCTAAAATTACTTTTTTACCTGAATTTTTGCGGTGTGAACAATGTGAGCCGATTTAGACTTTGGGCTTCACAACTTTTAGGAAGATAAAATAATATTTTAAAAGCATTGCCGTGCGACAAAATTATATTGGAGTCCGAACGTAACTTTACGGTCTTCTCTCTCGCATGGGGATCATGAGGCTTATGTATAGAGCGAAACAGAGGAGTTCGATTAGGACTTCAATACAAGGATGCCACATAGGGAGAAGATAGAGGAGCGAAGTAGGAAGATGGAAATTTCATAGGTCTTTGTACAATGTGATCCTGACTTCGATCGCTACAGACGGCGAGGGCTTCGATGGTTTGAGGAAGGTGACAATGTGGAAGTCTTCAGTGTAGGGATCAACAGTTTGAGGAAGAGATGATGTGGTAGTTTCGGCTTTCTCTGTGAACTACAAAGGGGATTGATATGAAAGGAACAAAAGGGTTCACACACGGAGAGTCGCATGAACATGGAAACAATGGGCTTTGTTTGGATTGCGTGCGGTAGAAGTTAACAAGTGAAGCTTCGACTCGTAGGTCTAATTACTGACTTTGTTTGGATTGTTTGGATTGTTTGTTTGGATTGCGGTAGAAGTTAACAAGTGAAGCTTCGACTCGTAGGGCTTCTTTGTTAGAATGATGGGACACTAGGGAAACTTCATGTGAGTACATGGAGGAAGGACAACAATGGAGGTGAGGGTTTATGCTGCTTGCTTTGATCCCGAGGAAAAAGCAGAGATGGCTCTGTGCTGATTTCGAACTGAAGGAAGAAGCAAAGCGAAGGGCTCGCGGCTTTTGTTTCGTGCATATTTAGAGGAAACAAAACAGAGGAAGCGGGAATGGTTGTCGGAAATCGAGTTTGACGTGCAATTTATGACATATTACTTAAATTTAATTAAACTTAATTCAAAATTTTAATAAATTAATAATTTTTTAATGTCAACATGTGAAAGTGCCAGTCAAATTATTAGCTAATAGAGAGTTTTCAATTGTATATTTTTGCATGCATCAATGATTTATGCAACATTTATTGTGTCTTGAGACTAGCAAATTTAAATAAAGATTTTTTTTTTTTGGTTTGGGGGGCGGGTTCAATCAATGGATCTATGAGCCTAAACAAATAATTTATATACAGTCCTAGTGGAACTAGAATATTCTGACCCATCCACTTACTAAGCTTTGCATGGATTTGTTGACAGTTGTGCCATATAAAGGAGATTTTAGAAGTAGTAATTAATAACCTAGAGATTTCAGAATTACAACACTTGAATTTAAGATATTGATATCATAGGGTTGTCTCTAAATGTACTATCTTTGCCAGTGTTGCTATTTTGTTATAAGAACTCTATATTGCTGCCCGTTTCTTCTTCCCGATAAAAATGGCGACATAAGAAAAAAATAATACCTAAATAAAAAGGTTATTGTCTCCTTTCCCCGATCAGTAACATAATACCCACTTCCATTTCAAATTTAAATGCTACTTTCGGTGAATCTACAAACATACAATCTTAATATAATAGCCATTGATAGCAAAACTTTGCATGATGTGTTTGTTGAACTTAATTGGAATATGGTAAAGCATTACATATGCACTATCCTCTTACTTCTCACTTTCTCTTATAGCTTCCGTCTTCTCTTTTTTCTCATTCTCACTTCCTCTCTATCACACCCTCTCTTTCCTTCCCTCACGTTCACTCCATCTATCTTCTATTTCTCTAGTACACTACATCTCTATCACTCTCTCTCTTTGTCTCTCTCCCAGGCTCAGTACATCTCTCTTTCTCTGTCATCTCTTTGTCCATCTCTAGCACTCTCCCTCCCTTTCTTTCTTTCTCTCCCTCTATCTCTTGGCAGCAATCTCTCTTTTCTCTCTATCTCTCTCTATCTCTCTATACATATATATATATATATATTAAAAGAGCAACTCGTCTCTCCTTACTCGTTAATAATTAAAAGATTACAAATTTGGGGAGGGATAGTGGATCTTCGTCTAAAACAAAACAAAAACATCAGTCCCAGGGGCTCCATTATTCACAGTACAACTCCACACAAAAAAATAAAAATACATGTAAAAGCACAAAACGTATACGAAAAGAAAATGTATACCCAAAATTTTCATGTATACCAATCCCCATGTAAACAGTAATTATGGAGTAACAGTTTGAAGTAGAGTGTGCAATCTCCAGCATAAGCAACAACAAGGTCGAATCAATCTTGCATTCAGTGAACAAGATAATATCTGCATATTCAAAGTGCGATCACGTCCTGCATAATTTACACTTAGGAAGGCAAGTAAAATAAGTTTTCATATAGATCTTGAGAGAACATATCATAGTCTCCCATAATTCAGAAAAACAAAAATGTAACACAAATGAGAGCATCGAAGCATTTCAGTATTTTCCAACCTCCATTCTATCAATGGAAGGCAAAATCAGGCAAAAGCATATGTCCTCTAAATCTCCAAAACAACAACAAGTCAAATTAGTAAAGAGATTGAACAACATCACTAATTCATCTGAAAGATAAAAGCTAGACATATAAAACCCAATTCAGCACAAAATCTAACAAACATAAACTTTGCAAAAAGTGTCCTTGAGAGTCCTTCCAAGCCTCAATGAAGTAGACTAAAACAGTTCCACTAGAGACAAAATCCAACAACCAAATGATCCAAATATTAATTCCAGCAGGAGGCACTACCTTGGAGATGTAGCCAAATCCAACTAAAGAGAGTAAATCCAACAACCAAATGATCCAAATAATAATTCCAACAGGAGGCACTACCTTGGAGAAGTAGCCAAATCCAACTAAAGAGAGCCCCATAACGTAAAATAATTCGTAGATATAAAACAACAGGCCCAAAACAAAGTTAAAGCCAAGTTCAACAAACCAAAACCTAACACAGTAAATCCAATGAATAAAAGCACAGTCCAAAAAATGAGGGGGGCATTAAAGATCCCGCAAAAAAAAACTATAAAATAGAGATTCTAGTAGCAAAGCATAGACCAAAACAAATAGACTGCATCCATCCAAGTATCCAAAAAAAGCTGCTGTACAAGGAAACCATGAGCCAATGCAAGCTTAATATCTAACATATGGAGCATCCAAATCATTACTTATGAGAGTATGTAACATAGGTGGGGGAATAATCTCCACAATAACACTTTGAACACGTCATTTTGCCAACCAATCCACTGGTTTATTCCCTTCTCTGTAAGTAAAAGTGAAACGAATATTAAGTTGTTGCCGCTCTATTATCTGAAAAATCCTTCTTATCAAAAATATAATATGCCAAGGGGGTTTAAGCTTAGTCATTAAAATGTTAAACAAGGTTTCATAATATATTTTCAAAATAATATCATTAGTGTTGAGTGACACAACAATTTGGAGTGCAACAAGCACAACATTAGCCTCAATCTCTAGAGAAGAATTGACGATAGAAGGGGAGGCAAAATAAGCAATACATTTACCATGATCATCACGAATCAGCTCACCCATACCCGTATAATCAGAAGAATAGCTCCCATCTATATTAAACTTAATCCAGCCGTGGGTGGGGGGGTTCCCATTTAATCAAAATGGACATCCTACCCCTTCCCATAGTAGCAGGAGCAACACGAGAAATCTTCCAAGCCTTTTGTAAATAAGCCACAACTAAAATAGAAATTGTAGGAGTATGGCACTGTGTTATATTTATGATTATTCCTTGACATCCAAATGAACCATAAGATAATAACAGGAAAATAATAGTGCTTCTTGAAGGTAGGATCAAAATCCTTCCAAATACTAATAATAGTTTTAAGTGTTAAGCTTATGGGCCAAGTAATACCAAAGTAGCAACCAATGTGATGCCAAACCTCTTTAGCAAAGGGGCAATTAAAAAATAAATGCTTAAATGATTCAACACCTTTTTTACATGTATAACAATAAGAAGCCAGTTTCATGCATTTCATTTTCAAAATATCATCAAGAGGACAACATATGAAAGTATCTCCAAATAAAAAAAGATATAGAAGAAGAGATGTATTTGTACCAGGTGTAAGCATGCCATTTCCAAGGTGTAAAAGAATGCAATTTCGTATACAAAAGTTTAGTAACAGAGGATCTAGTATTATGCTTCCATAGAGGGACATCCTTATCTTGATCACATATAGGTATAGTAGCAATGACATGAGCAACATCACCCACTAATGAATTTAGCATTGCTAAATTCCAACCCCCATTAATCAAGCAATCCGAGACCATCAACTTAGCATCATAACTCTTAGTAGGCATAGTAGAAAATTTGGAAATGCCCCAGTCATCATTCCAAAAAGATATACTGTCATCCCCAAGTTCCTAAAAAATAAAGTGAGAAACAACCTCACGCGAAGAAATAATGGCTTTCCAAAGCTTAGAATCCCCCACTCTCCACTTAACCATGGATGGATGCATCGAAATGCCCCAATCATCATTCCAAAAAGATATACTGCCATCCCCAAGTTCCTAAAAAATAAAGTGAGAAGCAACCGCACGCGAAGAAATAATGGCTTTCCAAAGCTTAGAATCCCCCACTCTCCACTTAACCATGGATGGATGCATATTTTTACAATATTTATGCAGCATATATTTAGCCCATTAAGAGTCCCCCAAAAGAAATTTGAACCAAAGTTTGCACATGTTAATATCAATATTATGTTGCAGAGTTTTAAAACCAAGGCCACCAGCACAAAGAAGCTTGCAATTATACTACCAATTAGTCCAACTCTTAGAGGATCTTGAGTCCTTCCAAAGAAATTTATTAAAGATAGTTTTAAGATTCTTTTGAGTGTTTTTTTTAGTTTTGAGAACTTGCATAGTGTAGAGAGGGAGTGTACCAAAAGCATATGT
>NW_018165662.1:203666-213654 GCF_001263595.1 Phalaenopsis equestris | reverse complement strand
AATCAAAGCAGAGGTGAAATATTTACCAGGATTGTCTGCAAGGAAGAAGCTTTGTGTAGGAAGAATTACCTCCTTTTTAATAATCTCCAAAGAATGTATATAGAAAGCCGAAGTGAAACCATCAGGTCCAGGAGCTTTGTTGAGATAGATAGATTTAAAAACATTTAGGATTTGCCGCTTATCTGGAAGATAAGTCAAATTCAGATTATTAATATAATTTTATTCATCCACAAAGTGCGTGTGGTTAACATACATAGTACAATTTGAGGATTGAAACATCTCAGAGAAATAAGTGACAACATTATCTCCAATTTCTTCCATACAGGTTAAGGTACTCCCATCACCCTTTTTTATTTTCAAAATACTATTAATGTTTCTTCTATGCTTAAGAGTGACATGGAAATATTTAGTATTTCTATCCCCAACAACAAAATAAGAATCATTAGCCTTATGTTTAAGTTGGTTTTTCTCTATAGCAATAACATCCATTGGAGCAATATAAGCCTAAGCAACAGTGTCCACCAGACCAGGAGAAGCATCAATTTGAGCTTCCAGAGAATCAACAATGTTGTGAGTATCTAGAACTTTTTTATGAACATTGCCATATATCTGGTAATTCCATTTATTAAAATGTGTCACCATCTTCTTATGCAATTGCCACAATAGAAACCAAGGAGTCCCGACTCCCTCAAATTCCAAGCTTGTCTCACCAAATTAATATAAGTATCATGAGAAGTCCAAATATTTAAAAATTTAAAACGAGATCTAGCAGTTTAACAGTAAAATCCAAAGTGAGCAGAATAGGATTCTGATCAGAAGTAACATGACTCAAATGCTGCACCTTCACAATAGGAAAGTAATTTATAAAAGCAGTATTAGCCAAAAATCGATCCAATCTTTGATACAGAAAACCTCTCCTCCAAGTATAAGTAGATCCAGAGTAACCCGAATAGTATAAACCTGCATTAGAAATGGAATTAGAAAATCTATTAATAAGAGCAGGTTCAACTCTACCACCACCTTTTCGTTCCCTAGGCTTCATTGCTATATTTAAGTCTCCACCAACAAACCAATTGTCACTTATAATGCTGCCCATAGTTTCAAGTTTTTGCCAAAGCAAATGTTTATCATGTAAATAAGAGCTAGAGTAAACAAAAGTGCTCCACCCTTGGAAATCCTCATAACTAATTTGCGTAAGAATATATTGATCCTAATCTTCAATAATAAAGAGTAACATCAGGCTTCCAAAAAACCCAAATTTTATTATTGACATTGCAGTGAGATCGATAACCTTTGAAATTATTCAAAATTTTGCTTTTATTAGCCTGAACCAAAGGCTCCAAAATAGCAAAAATCAATAATTTATGGACCCTACATAAATTCTTGAGCCTATTAAGGGAGTTAGGGTCCCCCACTCCCCTAATAATCCACACCATAATGTTAAACATGGTGGCGTGAGCCAACCCTCCTAGAAGATCTAGTAGGGTTGACCAACTATTCCCCATCAGAGTGATAGATTCCTTCCTGTATAATATTACTGGCATTGAGTCTATTAAGCTCATTATTACGTTTAGTCTTTTTGCGTGAATGCCTTTGCACCTGCCATTCGTTATCCAACATTATAACTGCATTAGATAAAGTAGAATTCAAATCAACTGGATCAGAAATAGCTTCAGCAATGGGAGATTGGAGAGGCGTAGGAGAAGAGGGATTTCCAGTTTCTGTATCATTATTAACTGTTAAAATATTTCCCGTAGGCTTCACATATGCCACGCTAGTGAGAGGCACATTCAAATTTTCAGCTAAAGCCATACCGTCATGATCAAGCATAATTTGAGGGTTTATCTTAGTGCAATGTTGCAGTGATTCAATACCTTCACTAGTTTGCAACAGAGTAGGATAAGCATCAGTGCAAACTTCATCACCTAAATTGTGTGAGATAGGAGGAACAAAAATAGTAGCAGGGTTCTCCACTAAATCAACACCATTATCAATAGTAGGTGGGATATCATGCGATTCAAGATTTATGTTGGCAACAGGTAAAGTAGTGAGTGTGTTGTTATGTGAATTTTTGAGCTGAGGATTCAATCGAAAACAAGATGAGTTTTGATGACCAAACATAGAACAGTAAGTACAGTAAGGAGAGTGTCGTTCAATTTCGACAGGCTGCCAGTAATTTTGATGCTGCGATCCTATCCATATTTTGTTGCAAAATGGTTGTGTTACATCACATTCAACCAAAATATGTGCTTCATAGGGCCTTGATAAAGTAAAAGTAGCATGATCAATTTTCAAAAGCTTACCGTAGGACACGACAAGCGAGAAAAAAATTTTGTGGTTAAAGAGATGTAGTTTAAGTCCCAAAAAACGAATCCAAACCGGTATAATAGGCAACTCAGATTTAGGATCAAAATGAACAGTACATTTTTTAAATTTCATCAAGCTATTTTCTATCCAGATGAACCTTTTTGCAAAAAGACGTGTAAGTCCTCATCATAGCTAATTGTATAAGGATATGCCTACCATCAATAATGTCCACCTTCCACACCATCCTTTCAGCTTTAACCCTTTTAGCTTTAATATTTCAAATTCTCTCCTAATAACTTCAACTTTAGGTATCCCGTAAGTAAATTTACCAACTAGAGCCAAACGACAAGAGGAGGCAAGTATAGAAGTTTCATCTTTAGAGACAAAAAGCGCATGCTTACCATTCTTTTTTCCTAATTTCCTAATGAAAGTGTAATCCCCTCTGACATTAAGAGAATCATGAAAACCTTGCAGAAACAACTCCGTGGAAGGAGTGATCGAACCAGCCCCCCCATCTAGTACAACTTCAATGAAAGAACAGGGAATCAGAGGCATAACGAAAAGTAAAATTCAAATCAAAGAGAAGCAAAGGAAAGATCTCACCAGCGAAGAAGGATGCCGAAATCTCCATGGATGCCAAAGCGAACCCTAGACGCCGTCGCTCCCATCTCTATATTATATATAGCTTTGCTAGGGTTTTGGGCGACGATGGTTTTTCAGCTTCCCCTTCATTGGTGACTTCGACAGGTATGGAGGGACCTTCATTCAAGGAGGTATTGGTGAGGAGTGGGGTCAATGAGAATCTTAACTCCAAGAACTTTGTGTTTCGACAATCTTATCATAGTCCTTAAGCGGGAATGACAAACAACAGTTTGTAAGGAAAACTGGGAAAAAGAACGATAAGCCTGCGATTTTTCTTTCTGAAAGCGATACTTGTGAGCTCTCTCTTTCTTGTAAGTTATCTCTTGTTGGAAAATTTGTCTATGGCATCGGAAAATGGAGATTATTCATGTGGTTTTTGAGAAACTTTGGTTGCTTGGGGGCTGGAAAGTTGGGCCCTTAGACGACAGACAAATTGTCATTCAACTAAAGCGTGAAGAAGATTATGCTTGGATTTTTTCTACGTACATCAAGGTTGATAAGAAAAGTATGAAATTTCTTAAGTGGTCCATAGATTTCGATCCACAAACAGAACCACCTATTATTCCTATTCAGTTTTGTTTCCTGGGTTTGAAGTTGCATCTCTTTAACCACAAGATACTTTTTTTTGTCTTCAAGTTATTTTTGGGCATCCCATGAAAATGGATGAGCCGAAATTCAATCTCACTAAACTTTCTGCAGCTAGAGTGTTAGTGAAAAAGGGACATTACACAATCGGTGCTTGAAGAGGTGTGGATAGGTTCTGCCCATAACGACTATTGACAAAAGTCGGTGGTCAAGCAAAATCTTCACTATTGCAATAATTGTAGAATGTTCGAGCATCTTACTGATAACTGTTACATTCTACACCCGAAACTTAAGAAAACTTCTTTTAAAGGTATGGAAGCTGAGGAAAATGGGAAGAATGGGCCTTTTGTGAATGAGATAGTGGAGGCTAATCATAGTGAGGTTGATTTATTTAAAAATAGGCAGGTTAACAACATATATGAGAAATTTCAGGGAGTTGTACATGACATCTTTGCTTCATTTGGAAAACAGAGGATTAATGTTGACATGGAATTGCGAGAAAGTGTCGGCAAGGAACAGACTAATAAGCGACTAGAAGCTCATCATAGTGGGGAAGTACAAGGTGATGATGGATTGGGAGAGGGGCAAGTTGCTATAACATGTAGGGTGCTACCTGAGGAGACAACTTATCTTGTGATAAATGATAATAGGAACCCCAAACTCTCTATAGAGCAAGACTTAGAGGAAGCCAGAACCGAGCTAAAGGAGGAATGGTCTACCTAAAAATCTAGGAGGAAAAAGGGGAAGTAGAAATAAGAGAATCTGAAGAGCAATAACATTATACATTGAGTTTCCCAGTCTTAGTTAGATAGGGACAACGAGTTTGCTCTCCCTATAATAACTAGGAGAAGACTGCCTTTTCCATATGATTAATATGCTAATCTGGAATATCAGGGGAATTACAGATCCTTATTCCCTTGATAGATTGAAGCACTTAGTAAGTGTTCATAAACTTTGGGTGTTTTCTATTCTTGAGCCTTTGGTTAATACAAATAAAAACAATATCGTGAAGACGTTTGGTGGCTTTAATTTTATGTATAATGTGAGCAAAAAAAAAACTGGCTTTCCTGGAGAAAAGAACTTAATATCAATACTCAGTTGGATGACTTTCAATTCCTACATGTGCAATTTGGTTTAAAATTAATCAGAGGATATGTTACTTTTATTTATGCAAGATCTAACAATGAACATAGATTGGAGCTATGGAAAAAAAATTTGTTTTGATTGGTGATGCTTTCAAAAATTATTTGGGGGGGGGGGGGGGGGGGGGCTTCAATATGATCTCTTGCAGTACAAAGAAAAGAGGTGGCAGGGGTTTTGAATCTAACTAATGGCGGATTTCCATGTGGCACTACTGTGGGGCTAACTTATATGATTTTGGCTTCATTGTACCTATATTTACTTAAAAGAATTAGGGGTTTTAAATGCAAATCAAGCTTGGCTTTCAAATTTTCAATTGACTATTGTCTATTATTTGCCTAGTTGTTGTTCTGATCACCGCCCACTATTATTATGTCTTTCTTTCTTTGAAAAAACTAAGCAGTCACAGTTCTATTTCCTTAATACTTGAAAAATCATGTGGATTTCTTAAAATGTGTGGAAAGAGGATGGGTCTCTTATGCTACTGCCAATGCTTGGTTCGTTCTATGGAAATTACATAAAAATATGGCTAAGGTATTTGACGCTTGGAATTGAAAAATATTTGGTAATTTACATAGCAATGTCACCAAAGCTGAGGAGGAGGTCAAGAGATTGGAGAATATTGATTTGTATGATGAAGAGGTTAAAGAGGTGTTGGTTATGACAAATTGCAATCTGTTACGTGCTATGAAACAGGAGGAGGATTTCTTCCAGCAAAAAGCAGGTGAAAACACTTCCTACAGGAGGACAAAAATTCTCCTTATTTCGATGCATTCATTAAAAATAGGAGAATAATTAGCACAATAGGCAGAATATATGAGGAGGAAAAGGGTTGGCTAACCAACCAGGAGGATATTGTAAAAGTGTTATTGCTCATTTTGAAAAAAAAAATTGAAAAGGAAGGGAGGCCCAACCTATATGCTTGAATCCACTACAAAATCACTTACAATATCATAACAATCCGAATCTCACATACATTCATGAGGAAACTAAAATTAGAGGGGCTTTGAATTTGATTGACAATAACAAAATTGTTGGACCAGATAGCTTCACTGCTAAATTTTACAAGGTTTTTTGGAGTATTCTTAAAGTTGAAGTTGCTAAGACTGTACAAAGTTACTTTTGTGGTGAGGAGATGTGCTCCTTCTTTTTTAATTCAAAAATTGTGCTGATACCTAAAAGTAAAGAGAGAACTACTTGGGACTTTTTCAGGCCTATCTGCCTTAGTAGTGTGATTTTTAAAGTGATTATCAAAATCTTAGTTACAAGATTGCAACCACCATTTATCTAGGTGGATTATAAATAATTAATCTGCATTTATAAATGACAGAGTATCTCTGACAATATTTAAGAAATGCTATATAACCTAGTTAGGAAATGCAGAGGTGGAAATATGATTATTAAACTTGATATGAGGAAAGCTTATGATTCATTAAGCGAGGAGTTTGTTTTAGAGGTTCTTAAGGGGAGAGATTTTTAGGAATCGTTTGCAATCTAATTAAAAGATGGTTGCATGGAAATCAATACTTTGTGTTTATCAATGGTAGTTAACATGACTTCTTTTCTTCTGGTAGGGGTATCAAGCTATGCAACCCACTCTCTTCTACTATTTTTATTCTAGGCTTTGACTACTTTTCAGGGTTGGTAAATGATTTACAACTGAGGGTCTGTTTGACGCAGCTGCAGATTCTCAGATTTTCAGCTGCAGCTGCGCTGCCCCAGCTGCGCTGCCCCAGGAAGCAGCTGTAGGGAAGCAACTGTGGGCCTGAATTCAAGAGTAACTCAATATCACCACAGAGCAAAATTGTTGGCGAGCCATCTTGCTTATGCTGACGATGCTATAATTTTCACTAATGCTAGCTTATTTACAATTAAAAAAGTGCATATCTTGTTGTTTAACTTGAGAGTGTTTCAGGTATGACCATTAATACTAATAAATGCCAACTCCTTTTTCGAGAAACATGTGAGCTTGATGAGGAGCTTGGATTAATTTCTACACTGAGTTTTTGGTGGCTGATTTGTCTCTCAAATATCTAGAAGTTAATTTGCTAATCAGTAGGAAAAAATAGATACTGTTTGAGGAGGTGGTGGGAAAGATTAAAAATAAAATTGGGAGTGGACCAACCCCTTTCTCTTCTATGGGGGTAGAATCACCTTACTTAAAAGTATCTTAAATACTATACCTTTTATGTATTACAAGCAGTGAGAATGAACTCTAGTACACAGAAGATGTTAGAGAGGCTTTTCAACAATTTTCTTTGGGGGGCCGATAAAGAGAGGAATGTTTGAGCGAGCTGGAAGAAGTTATGTAAGCTCCTTATGACTGGGGGTCTCAGTTTTAGGGAATTCCATCATATAGATGAAGTTAATTGCATTAAATTGTAGATTAACTTTAGGAATCTTGATTTCTTATGTGCAAATTTCATGAACACTAAATACTGTAGGGGGTTGCTCTTCGTCCAAGTTACTTTCAAGGGGGGGTTGCTCTAAAACATGGAAGGGAATGTCAGGTTCTAGAAACTATGCTGAAAATGCTATCTTTTGGAATTATGGAGAGGGAAACATCTCCTTTTGGAAATATATGTTGTGCTTAGAAGACCTCACTAGCTGTAACAATGTGGGGCATGAGAATCTTAAAGTTTCTATCTGCTGGGCTGGAAATGGCTGAAACTTGAAATTTTTTGTGAACTTATTTGGGAGGGAGCTTGCTTGTCCTATCTCCAAGATTCCTTTTGATAAAACTAAGAAAGATAAACTGATCACCAAATTCTCTCGTTACATCCCTATCACTATAGCTATTTATCTTAAGGTACATCAATGGAGCAAGGTTGAATGGGCTTAATTAGCATGAAACAAACTATTATTTCCATCTATGTCCGTTTTCATTTGGAGGTTCTTTCACAACTCACAGCCTATTGATGATATACTTAAATTGAAGGGGTTACAACTGCCTTCCCAATGCTTATTTTGCAAAAGTGAAGAGGAAAATCTTTCACACTTATTTTTTTCTTGCAAATTTGCTTTACATATTTGGAAAAAAAGTGGGACATTTATTTGGTTTGGTTTTACCTGCTGGTGGCTGGAGCAGAATTTCACAATGCTTATTCGTTTGGTCTTTCAAACATGCGAGTAATTATGCTTATTTATTATTCCTTTTATAATATTATGATTCATTTGGATGACTCACAATTCATTTAAACTTGATGAGGTTAAAGGGAGGATAAGATTGTTACAAATATTTTAGGTTACATTTATAAACTTGAAGCCTATGTCAATGAAGATTTTACTTGTTTTGCTGGTTTTCATTTACTGTTTGGCAAAGAAAAGACTGTAGTTGGCAGGTGTGGCAAAACTAAGGTTTGACAAGTTATTAGATGGCAGTTAGCTGCTGGTTTTCATTTACTGTTTGGCAAAGAAAAGACTCTAGTTGGCAGGTGTGGCAAAACTAAGGTTTGGCAAGTTATTAGATGGCAGCTAGCTCAAAGATAGGGTAGGTTGTGAGGCGATTTTTGGTGATTGCACAGGTAAATGCATTACTTTCTTTTCTTCTCCCTTTGTTGCATTGATGCACTGCAAGCCGAAGCTCTGGCTGTACTACTTACGGTTAAGGTGGCTGTTAAATTAAATATTTGTTGTTTACATGTTGAATTGGATTGCTTGGATCTTGTGAATATGTTTAAGGGAACTTATTCTCCTCCTTGGCATGTTTCTTTATATGTTAATTGTATTCTTGAAACGACTAAGCAAATGCATATATCTTATGATGTTATACACCTAAGGAAGGAAACAAGGTGGCAAATTGGCTAACAAACATGAGTACTTTTTCTGAGGATGTGGAAATTGGGTAGCACTCCCTCGTATGCTCAAGATTCTACTGCATGGGGATTTAATCAATATCTCTCACTTGAGAGTTTAGTCTTCACACCATTGATGGTAATTGTTTGCATTCAATTTGGAGCTTGCATTTTTTGTCTTTTGGGGATTTAGATATTTTGGTTGGGTATACTTGTAATTTTTTTGAGCCTTCTTCTTGGGTGAGCTGTACCTTTGTAAGAGGAACCCTATGAGTGGGTATTATAGTTCATTTGTTTTTATTAGTAAGTTCCTTTTTCCACGTTTATAACCCCATATTTTTACGAAATAAAATTTAAAATTACCTAAAGGTTTGTTTAGTTTAATATATATATACTTATTTATTTGTTTCAATGATATGATATTTTTCAAGTCAAATATGATGATTCAAATATGTGCCGAGTCTTTTAAGACTTGTATAAATAATAGTTCAAATATTTTCAATTTACATACCCACCAAGCTATTTATGTAATTATTTGAATTTGCTTGATATCCAACCTTAAATGAACCGCTTAAAGCTCTTTTTAATTCAAAGTTCATGAGTAAAAATTATACAATGTATGAAGTTAACAACTCACATACAAAGTTATTCAAATAGACAAATATATGAAATTAAAAACTCACATGTGCTCCAATTAAGGTGCTAAACATTTGATTATAAAGTCTGAGAATTTTTAAAGTTTAGCATAAAATAAATGTAATTCATCAACATGAGCTCTACCAAATTGATTGAATATTTAAACCTGAACAGTTTGACAATGCAACTCAAATTAAAATGAAGTTTTAACTCACATTTCTCTCATTTCGAAAAATGCACAAATTTGATTTTTAAAAAAAATTACATTTATTTTAGTCATAAAATCTCTATTTTAAATTTAAATTCAAAATAATTAACTTATACAAACTTTCAAATAGGTCATCTACTGTAAGAATTAGAATTGATGAGATTAGTATTTTTAAAATATTAAAATGACGTTAAAATAAAATAAAAAAAATAAGTATTCCAATTATCCAAAATTAAAAAATCACCAAAAGTTAACTAAATCAAGCATTAAAATCAAACTTCAAAACTAGCACGAGAAAAAGCTAAAGTAAAATTAAATCACTTAAAACTTAAAGCAAAATTCATCCGCCCTACAATACTTTGATTGTGATAAGTTTTTAGTCAACCTCAATTCATAAAAAGTGAATGTCACTATATTCATACTGAAAATAAATTTATACCAATATGGATGGTTCTAAGTTCTCTATTCTTATGATTTTGCCCGAGGATTCCGCCAAAAAGTGATTACAATCAGAGTCCAGTAGTTTGGCCAATAAGCTGCACAATAATTACAGTAGTTTGGCCAATAAACTGCACTATAAAACAATCACACTAGTAGTTATATATTCATCAATAACTTTTTACTATTTGAATGGTAAATCATAAGGTTATGTTTGATTAATACAATTTTTTTTTGA
>NW_018165662.1:194335-203186 GCF_001263595.1 Phalaenopsis equestris | reverse complement strand
TAGTCTTTTGATTTTGATCAAATAAATGCTTTAGCCTAGCTTATGCTATTTTATCTGCAATACAATAGCCAATTCCTTCCCCTTCAACTATCTTGGAGTGACAAAATCCGGCACCTGGGAGCTAGGAAATCTCATCATCTTGTAACCCACCAATAATGAGTTTCAACATATGTTACGAGCAAGTGTTTTAGAACATGTAGTACTATGCATCTCTGTTACCTGTCCTCCGGATTGCGTCTTGTGCATCACCAGCAAGCACTCTCTGGTTTACGTTGGCCCGTTGGACGAGACGAACCAGCGCTTGCACTACTTCTGACATCGGTGGTCTGAACTCTGGCTCAGGCTGTTAAACATGGAACTCTTCTTGTTATTATTGCTCATTGTAACAGTTTTTTGTAGCAAAAATGCATGGAAGGGCTTTGGAATGTAGAAATTATATTTCGAGGAATCAGGTCATAATAAGGATAAAAAAAGGGTAACACAATTTGATAGCAGCATTACCTGAACACATATGGCAATAACATCAGCAAATCGAGAAAGAGATTTTGCAGGGTAGAGCCCCTGGAGTTGTGGGTCGACCATCTTGTCAAGAGCATCAATGTCATGGAGCTGAGGAGTCGCCCATCGAACCAAGTGTTGCTCAGATCTTGGTCTAGAGCTGCCATGATGAAGTTTTAAGTTTTCAGACGAAAATGTTGAGGATCGAACGAGTGGAATAGGACAAAAATGATTAAAATTCAGCCCTGATCCTTTAAAAATGCTAGGTAGTGTGTAAAAAAATAAAATTGTAATGATTTACCTATCAAAAGGTTTTCTTCCGGTCAGGAGCTCTAGCATGACTACTCCAAAGCTATACACGTCGCTCTTCAGAGTGTACTGCCCAAACATGTCAACCTCAGGAGCATTGTATCCAGAAGCCAGGTTATGATTTGCACCCTACAAAGAGTTACAAAATTATGTTGGAATCATATTAACAAAAATTAGGAGCAACTGCAAGCGCATCATTTTACAGTCTCCCAGCACCGCTGATTGAAATCGGTTCACCATGGCATTTCTTAAGCTAATTATCAGAAAAAGTAAAAAAGAAAAAGAAAAAAAAAACACAATGTTAATTGAATCACAAATAAAAAAGAAGGAAATTTATCTGAGATCTTAAAGTTTGCATTCATTTATTATTTAGTCCCATTCTTCGAATAAAAGTTATCAGTCCTAATACAAGAAATATAATTTTAATTCACATTTTCCTATACAAAAAAAGTGGGTGGTGGGGGTGGGTCTTTTGGAATGGGTGGTTGAAAAAGGCTAGGAGCTTGTGGCAGTAAGCGAGAAAGATAAAGGTGAATTCCATAGCATAAATAATAAATAAGATTAGATGTTTAAATTGAATAAGATTAAAAGTAAACAAAGTAGCCTACAGATAAAATAAACCATGACCAACTCAATGAATTATTTAATTTGCCCAATAATATAACAGGGCTGTAGAATTCGACTACCTAGGCCAAAATATGTATCATACTCAAATCTAAGACACCAGGGAAAGGTTTAACTTACAGCACATTTGGTGCAGCTGTGTGGCAGCAGATCGCAAATACCAACATTTGAATAACACTTTTTTGGCGTTTTAAATGACACGGCATGTTGTAGGTGGGACCATTTCAAGTTGCGAGTCTCTATGCACGTTCCGTGTTTTTCAATGGGTTTCACTCTGCCCTAACTTCGACCTTCTTTCTGCCATACAACAAAGGATCTGGCGTTTTAAATGAGACGGCATGTTGTAGGTGGCATGTTTATTCCACCCACCACCCCCCCTGCCCTGATTTTTGTGGGTTTGTTTCTACTATTTTTTTATATTTCCTGCATTTGTGGGATTTCGGTTAGCTATGCATCCATCGTGGTTTAATTTTTAACATTGCATCTACGTTGGTTTGGAGCACTCTGCCTTAAAATTGATTGATGTTTTCTCTATGTTGGTTTGCATTTCGAACATACGTAGTGGTTTGAGTTTTCTGTGGGCATATGTTACCGGTCTCTGAGTTGGTTTGCATTCGGAAAATATGTTCTTCTCTGTGTATGTTCGATTATGTTTTTGGGAATTTGATCTATTGGGAAAGTGGGAATGTGAAATCTGTCTTTAGTGATTAGTGA
The DNA here is from genome assembly GCF_001263595.1 of Phalaenopsis equestris. Lineage (NCBI taxonomy): Eukaryota > Viridiplantae > Streptophyta > Magnoliopsida > Asparagales > Orchidaceae > Phalaenopsis > Phalaenopsis equestris. The sequence continues at coordinate 201,041 of NW_018165662.1, read as the reverse complement.
ATAATGGTTGATGCTAGTTTGTGCAATTTTGATAAGTTATGGTGGTTGTGTTCTGTGGGAGTTTAATCTCTCTTCTGTCTTATTAGTATGGTTTTAAAAATCAGATTAGATCGGCTGGTTCGATTAGTTCAACCATGAACCGGTCATTCACTAGTTTAGTCCAAGCTCAAAAGCGTTTTTGCATAGAACAGAGATTGAACTGATCAAAATCGAGTTTGAACAAGAAAACTAGAGAACTGATTCGGTTTTTAGAGAACCAACCAATTCAATTATTCAATTTTAGTCTTTTGATTTTGATCGAATGACCATAAATAAGATATTTAAATTAAAAAAAAAGAAAATATCATGTCCTAAATTTTTTATTTAGAATATTGTACAAAATATTCAAAAATATTGTCTTTAATTAAAAGATTTTTTTAATAGATAAAATGATATTAATGTATCATTAGTCTTATTTAAATTATATTAAAATAATTTAAATATTTATTATGTCATCCGATTTAATGGTTCACAACTTTGCTTATTAGTGAATTGCGGCGATTGTTTGTTATATGGAAGTTCCTGCTTGCTCTCTATTGGTTCGACCTACAGTATTCATAGATTGACATACAAACCGAGCACACAATCTTATGTGTTTACATTTCGTAGATTGATGGTAGTCGTATTCGTGCATATTTTAAAGTTGAGGCATGATTTACCTATGTTGTTTATATGGTAATAGTGTTGTTTTGATGCGGTTTTACTGATATGAAAGCTTCATGCTTATAAAGCTCAAATTTTTGGGGCATAATATTTAATAAACTCATTAGAATTGTGTGCTGGATTTGTAAATGGAGTTTGTTTGATGAATTGACTATGTGGAGATCGTGTATGCTAGTTGAATATGGGAAGTTTGTGCATGCGAATTGGATGAACTTTTATTCATGCTCTTTTTCCATGAGACCATGATGAAACATTATAGAAATAAGTTGCTAGTGGATGCTAGTTTATATGGAAGTGGAGCTTCTGCAGAGATACAAAAATGAGATATCATTTCAAATGAATGTGACGAGTAATTAACATATATGCTATATCATTTTGTTTTATAATGTTTATACATTATCACTTATATTTATTTTTCTCTCGTTAAAATTAAATGTTTAAATGGGCAAGACGAGAAAGTGGAGCTTTAAAATGCGGAAAAGAGACAGAAATAATAATGTGTTCTATGTTTAAAAGAAGTTTAATTGGGAAATAGACCCACAACATTTTTTTAGCAAAGAGGGGGTGACAAAACCTAATAAAAAGTTAAAACAAATAATTGAAAGTACGATAGGATGCAATAAAAAAAAGTAAGATCAATTAAAAAAGAATTGATAATTATGAAAAGAATTAAAGCGAAGAGCTAGATCTTACAAAGCAGAATTGATAATTATGAAAAGAATTAAAGCGAAGAGCTACAAGTCTTGGTTAGGATCTTACAAAGCAGGTACAAAGCAGACTATTGATGCATCAAAATAATGGTGGAAAGAAATATTAGAGGTAAATTTGTATTTTAGTTAGACAATTCCACATAATTATGTTAAACAATGCTATAAATATTTCTTATTTCTATCACTTATAGGTCAAGTCAAATGAGAAAAAAAATTAAATTTAGTGGCATTGATCATGAATTAGAAGAGAATCTAGACAACATGTTTGGTGGAGTCATTGTCACAAACGATCATACATGGGCCTTGAGTCAAAGAACAAGCATTGATGTATCTGAACCTATAGATTCTGAACACAAATCCGACTCAAGTGAGGATCCATTAGAAGAGAATCTAGACCACATGTTTGGTGGATTCATTGCCACAAACGATCATGCATGGACCTTGAGTCAAAGACCAAGCATTGATGTATCTGAACCTATAGATTCTGAACACAGATACGACTCAAGTGAGGAGCCATATGTTTTATCACTGAACATGTTTGATCCAATCATACAAAACAATCATCTTTGCAGCCTAGGGATAAAAGAAAGAAGAAAGATGACATAACACTCTTACGAAATCAGATTTCTCGGCTAGTTTCTGCATGCAGTAGTATTCTCTCTGAGCCTAGCACCTCACTTGCACTACCACCATCTGTCCCAAAAGTTATGAAAATATAACGAGAAACTCCAAAAATTTATAAAGATAAATCTATGTGTTTGTATGTCATGAAATTGTTGGAAGATCTAATAAAGAGCGTTTTTTATGTGCTTAGCACCTAAGCTTTGGTTTGATTACATATATTTTTTACAATAATCGCAATATTTGAATACAATATTTTTTTGTCGTCGCTTCATCAAACTGCTTTGATGTATTTTCTACACGGACTCATCATCATTTATATTGTGAGACATTTTTATTTTATGTGATTTCATCATTCAATTGATGCTTAATTTTTTTTAAAATAAATGATGAATAATAGTGAAAGACAATGCCATCAAATAATTATCAAAATAGCTATATGCATCATATATGAGTGTACTATAACTCATATAGTGTGAACACTCCTTACATGACTTTATGGTATATATGGGACAAATGTATTGGAGAGTTACTTTTAGGTCCCCAACTAGATTTCCTAACATGTTTCTTATGCAATAAGAAATTTTCCTAGATCTACTGGATGAATTACATTAAAATCATGGCCTCCATGGATCCTCCAAAATGATTTCGAGAGAAGTGTTAGTTATAACCCTCTATATTTTATTATATAATAAGTCAGACCTGCCATGGAGCAATTCCAACATTCATCGAAAATAATTAGTAGATATTTCTTAATTGGATTGGTTAGTGATTTTCCAAAATTGCTACACCTGAAGACCAAATATTTTAGAGCACACCCAAAAAAATTTTGAATCATCCTAGATACATAGTATATTTTAAGGTTAATTTTTTTTATCGGATTTTATAATATATTTTAAATATACCCAATCAATGTAAACATTTTATAGGATTGCATTTGTGTTATTGACGTAACACGCATTGATGCACGAATACCTCAAAATGAAAATATTGCATATATCGGGCGATGTGGCTCATAAACACAAAACATTATGGCTACTTGTGATTTCAATGTGCTTCACCTTTGTAATTGCTAAATGGAAAGAGAGTGCATATGATAGTCGGATTTTCAATTTTGTTGTGCGAAGTAGCCATTTTAATTTTTCTATGATGCCTCAAGATTAAGAACCTAAATAAAAAAAATATATATATAACTTATTTGCTAATGTGAATAAATGAATTTTTTTATATGTAGGAAAATATTATATGGTTGATGTTAGTTATCCCTTACAACATGATTTTCACAAGCCATATCCTGACATGAAATATCACATCTTATATTTTGAACGGGCTTGCCAAATAATTTGGAGAAGAAAATAAATATTTAACAAACGACACTATTCTCTACAGGTGTCATTGACTTGAGAGAACATTCAGTGTTTGGAAAAAAATGGATGATTCTTCGAGACAGGTGAAGATTATGACTACAATAATGACTTCCCAAAATTATATTCCATGACATCCAACAAAATCTGATATTGATTTTAATATTCTTGATGAAAATCAATTAATTGTTCTTCCTAAAGCATATGAGTATTGCTTGGGGAAGTCAATATTACCAATGATTTTGTATGTGACTCTTACATGCAAAATGGAGAAGCTGTTGGAGATGCAGTTGTGACAACATATTATGAATGTATTAGTAAATGTGTGATACTTGTATGTTATTATATAAAGACATGATTAATCTCTTTATGTTCTTCCATGATATTTATGTAGAATATTTCATAATCTATTATGTTGTTTTCTTCTTTCAATCAACAAGCATTATTCCACTTAAATGGCCTCCTAGGCAACCGCGAGTGTGATATAAGTTTATTTTTTTACATGTTCTTTGGTTTGGATGTATATGATGAAATATATGAACTTGGGGATTTTTCTGGATGACCATTATGTTGCTATAATTTTGAGATATAAGTTTGATATTAAAGCAACCAAGATCCCCTTTTTTTTCAGTCATATGACTATATGGGTTCTTCTGGAGGACTTTTATGCTGATATGCTTCTGAGCTCAATATCACATGGTTAAAGCTAACCAAAATCCCCTTCTTTTTCAATCATATTAATATAAAGGTTCTTCTGGAGGAGCTCTGTGTCGATATGCTTCTGTGACAAATTGTTCGGTATTACATGGTTAAAGGCAACCAAAATCCCATTTTTTCTAAGACCCTCTGTCTTCATACAAAGATAGATTATTTGCTAATTTAGTTTTGTTTTGAGACCTCACTTTTTTATAAATCTTTGTCGTAGTATTTTTATTATTCTTATTAGTTAATTCTTCATTTATCCTTATTATTATACTCTTACTGCAACCTCATGTTATGTTTGAAGTTTTCACATTTCAGAAAATATAAGCTCAAAGAATTATGTTGCTTCTAGAGACTTATACTACAATTTTGGATTACAATGTTATTGACTTAAAATAGAAAAAAAATTATAAGTGTCCAAGGAATAAATCAAGAGATGATTGTGATTTTTTTACTTTTTTATAAATCTTTATCGTTGCATTTTATTCTTCTTATTAGTTAATTTTTCTCATAACTTTATTATTGAACTATTAATGCAAGCTCATTTTACGTTTGAAGTTTTCACATTTAAGGAAATATAAGCTCGAAGTCTTATGTTGGTTCTAAAGTCTTGTACTGCAATTGTGGATTACAATATTACCAGGTTACATCACAAAGAGAATGCAGCAAATGCAAAAAAATTTATAGGTGTCCAGGGTTTATCAAGAGAGGACTACGACTTTTTTAAGTTAGCTAATCAGTTCAAAGAGTCTATCTCATATAGTGATCAGACATGGAGAATATCTAAGGAGGAAAAGTTATCCTGTAGGATTGATTATTGGAGTAAATGTAACAATGAGAAAATACTACTTGTTCTTGGACTTTTATTTCTTATTTTGATTGTTATATTATTAATTGTTAAGAAAGATAATTTAGATGTAATATTTGAACTTGTAATTTTTTGGGATTTCTTGATGTATTTTTTTATTTTCATATGAGTTATTAATCCTAAAATGGTTATCATACAAACAACAAAAGTATACAAGAGTAATACTGTCTTTTTTTCATAAACAAGTGCAGCGCAACTGAGACACAACTGAACTAACCAAACATACAGATAACTTCACCCACAACTTCCTTGCAACAACTTCCCTACAACAATTTTTTCAAACAACTGTTGTTATCCCAAATATACCCTTAATTTAATCAAATAAATTTCCATAATAATATAGTTTTGTTGTGGTCATTCCACCTTCCATGAAAATATATATTTGCATTAATAAATTAAAAAGATACAAAACTATGCATGTATGCATCTATGATGTACAAAATACTCTCAGGTACTCTACAAGTAACAAATTAATAGTTTATTTCCAGCAGGCACATCAAATAACGAAATTCATTTTTGACAACTTACCAACACAATAGATGACAATTTAATTAATAACCATGTTATCACAATCTTGTATGAGCATCAATATTATGTGCTATCATAACAAAAAATAGACCCTTTATTATTGAAATCCCTTGGTGTTGAGTTCAACATAAGTTGATAAATGGACACACGTCCATACTCAACACATGAAGCATAGCTAGCACATTAATTGTATTTATTTATTTCCAAGTTTTGTCATATCAAATATGAATGCATGTAAAGATATATGTTTATGTGCTGTTAAATTTCAAAAAATTAAAAGAAGAAAAAAATTAAATTAAATTAAAGCCCCAAGTATTATCGCCGGATTGATCCACATCTCGTAAATACCTAACTCGCTAAAGCACCCAACAATTTTCCATAAACCCAATCTATTCAATCTGAGGTCCCTGTCTCGCACAATTAGGCAGAGAAACCCAACCCATCACCTCTCCATCTCTCCCAATTGCAGCGCCTCTTTATCGCACCAAAGAAGCCTCCTTCTCCACTTCTTCCTCTCCACTGCCGAGAATCACATACAAAAATTGAGTCGTTCGCAAAATCCATGCCTTAGTCATTTGAGTCTCCCAACAGCAAGCTCCTATAAGATCTTTCCTTGTGTTTGCATGATTTGAGCTGAAGCCGATAAGAGAAACACTCGCAAAAGCTCGAACCCCTTCTTCTCAGACGCAGGAGGCACACATCTCTATCTTTCTTGTTCAAATCAAAGCCCACTCCACAACTTCCTCTTTGTTTCGAATGCAGGAAAGCTGTTCTCCTTTAAAAACCACAAGGCTTCCAAATTCCCTACTCCTCAATTAGAACTCGTCGCTCGTCATCTCTTCTTCATTTCGCAATATCACACTTCACTGAAGCCTTTATTTTCTTCTATTTTTCCTTGCACTGACACCCTCGTCCCCTTTCAGAAACTAACAACAGGATCAAGGTATATAAAGTCCTCTAAAATTTGCCCATCTCACTGCACCAAAGACCCTCTCCTCTACCCTAGCTCGAATCGCTTTCGTTGTTCTTCAATTGTATTGTACAACAAAGAAATCCACTAAAACATATCAATTGTGGACCGCACTCTTCCCTGTTGCCAGACCCAAACCGAGTCCTTATTCAAAGCTAGGTTTCTTCTTACATGAGCCCTTCCCTACTTTACAAGTATTTACATATTATATTACATATTATATGTTTTAAATTATATATAT
>NW_018165662.1:134240-194300 GCF_001263595.1 Phalaenopsis equestris | reverse complement strand
TATATATATATCAGAAAAATGTGCTTTATCTTGTCATTTCAACTACGTTGTCGTTTTCACTTGAAAATGTATAAAAGGGGGATGACATGGGATGGTAATTTCCTAAAATAACCATTCGAGAAAGCTCGAGTACCTATCCAGAAAAATTGAGTAACATTCATAAAAATTACGAACTCATAAGAAAGTTAAACCATACTGAGAAATGTGAGTACCTATTCAATAAATTAAGTACCGTTCAGAGAAAACAAAGTAACTATTCGAGAAAATTTGTGTTTGTGTTTTCCCTAGTCAATGTCTCATGATATTGACCAGCATGTCTTATAAACAGCTTGGCATACTGATATTCTCCTGATGCCCCCAAATGAGGGCATATACGCCAAGAGGTTGCCAAAATTTTCTTTTAATTTAGATTTGCAAATAATTTTAAAATTTGAACTATTTGGACTTAATGAAATGACTTTAAATATGGATTAATCAACAAAAATAATTCAATTTTGCATTTTTGAATTTGAAAAAATATTCTCTTAGGATTTAAAATCAAATTAAACTTAGACTTTTTCAAGCTTAGGCTCCTAGGGTTTGAAAATAAATTTGAAATTGAAAATTTTCAAATTTAGACTCCTAGGACTTGGAAATTAATTTAAAAATAAAGAATTTTCAAACTTTAGTCTTATACGGTTAAGGTTAAAAATCAAGGGTACATACATGCCAACTAAAACTTGCTATTTACAATAAACCACCTTCTTTCATCTAATTTTCAAATTCTCACTCAAATACAAAATTCATGGTAAAACCCAAACACATATTTTTTATTTTAATCAAATTCTCAATAGTTTGATCATAGCACATGTAAATACATTGGTTCGATAGTTCAAAAAAATCACCTAGGTGGTTAATTTGTAAATATCAATGTTTTGGGAATTCTTTATGTAATTATCTCAAAAATCAATTCAAATTTGAGCTAACAAAGACTTGCCAATAATTCAACATATGGATTATGAGGACTTTCAAATTATTTAAAGCATAAACTATGATGGCATGTAACTTAGTCCAAATATAGGATTTCATATTTCGACACCAGATTCACAATACACCTACTAGCGAATAGAATGTGATCGCTCTTAAAGCCTAAAGATGTAACTTTGCATGTAAACTAATAAGATAATACCCAATAAAGTTTTATAGTTTCAAATGGCTTCAATGTCTTCAAAACCTATACAAAATTCATTGTTATTCCTCAAGTCAAATGAAATATCTTGGAATCTTGACGAGTAATTTTGAGGCTTATGTGAGTAATAAGTTGGATATTCTTTAGCTATAAATGCTTCAAGACATTTATATAGTTGAATCAACTACACAATTTAATTTATAGGATGTGTCTCTTGAGATGAATTTTGAATTCATAGATTAAAAGATCGTGCAAACACTTAAAAACTTGTAAAATCTTTTAAAACATTAATACGAAGTTTAAAATTCTTGCATAAGCTCCACTGAATCAAATCAATGTTTAAATTTAAAGGGATTGGCTTCAAAGTATTCAAACCTATACAAACTTCATGGTTATTTCTCAAGTTAAATGAAATGTCATGGAATCTTGACAAGTAATTTTGATGCTTATGTGAATAATAAATAGGAAATTCTATAGTTATAAATGCTTCAAGGCATTTATATAGTTGAGTCAACCACACATAATTTCAAAATCTAGGATTTGCCTCTTGAGATGAATTTTGAATTCATTGGTTAAAAGATCGTGCAAACCCTTAAAAAAATCTTTTAAAATATTCATATGAAGTTTAAAATGATCGCATAAGGTCCACTGGATCAAATAAATGTTATGTTGTGCGGGTTTGAATAAACTTTTCACTCTGATTAATCTCATTTTTTAAAAGGCAATCAATCGAGCCAGCATGTCCATAAGGTAGGGTTGTAAGTCCTGCTCAACTAGTTCGATACTCGTACTCTTTAAGGACCGGAGTTGACGAGTCTATTAAGTTCAAATAAAGTTAAAATCATAAATATAAGAATTTACAATTCCAAATTACATAGTTCGATCCTTCTCCTTGAATGTACTGGAGTCCGCATAAGTAATATTTTAAAGACATTAAACTGACAAAATTCAATTATATTTTAAATATAAGTGTTTTACTGCATTAACCGAAAATCTCAACCGGAGTGATCATCTTTTAAATTAAGATTTCTATATCAAATTTTCAAAACAATAAACTAAAATATTAATTTAAAATTAAATCATTTATAATTTAAAGCAAATTTCATCCACCCTTTGCAACACTTTGTAGGGAGTAATATTTTTAATTGAATTCAATTCACAAAGAGCGAATGCCATAATTCAGTATATCACTCTATTCACAAAAAAAATAAAATAAAAAATAAAAATAAAATAAAAATAAAAATCAAGCTAGTATGAATATGATTCGAGTTCTCTGTTACGTGGTTTGACCAAAAGACTCCACAAAAGTAACAGTTGCGACCAGAACCCTCTGACCGGACGATTACCGCAAAATGACACAATCATATTACAGTCACAATTGCAATATGTATGTTCCCAACTCTCTTGAAATTTTGATTTGTGAATCATAACACAAAGTCTTCTATCAGCTAAAATCGACTTAGATTTATCCCATTAGACAAATCTTCAAGGCTCCCTGGACGATGCATCACTTGATTTCTAATAAGAATCCTTCAGTCAGGTTGGGTCGACGACCTCCTCTGCATAACTAGATCAAGGACCACGACAACCCGTAATGACAAAACCATGAGATCTTGATCATGTTGGTCATCATTTCCCCCAATCATCTGCTTTATGCTCAAGGTGATCAGCTTATAATTTAAAATCGTATGTCTGCTACTAATATATGCTAAATATTCAACTCTAAATGATTAAAGTTAAATCATAAGTGCTCTCATGTTATCGAGAGGGGTAAAATTAACCATAAGGGCTTGCGCCTATGGGAAACCTCATACCCCAAATCAAATTGTCCTCACAAAATGAAAGTGAAATTTCTAAGTAGTGTTTTATCTATAATCCAATCTGTCTGCTGATAATTTGACCCTCAAAGCTCTCTCAACGAATACAAGAGTCTGGAGCATCGAAATTTTTGAAGCCCACAAGTGCATATATGTACCGACTCAAATTTATAAATTTGAACCAATAAGAATAATGTCCTTCAATTTGCAATGACTAGTTGATTGGGGAGAAGGGGGTTTGGGGCGGTTTTTAGAAGGAAGAGGATAGTTAATTTATGCCTCTGTTAGAAAAATTTCAACTTCGCCTCTGATTTCATATATGGCTTAGTGCAACAATAGCATTTCAGCCAATTTGATAAAGCAAACCGACTAATGCATACAGTACTAATTAATAAATAGTAAACTAATTAAAATTTAAAATAAATAAATTAAAAACTACTATTAAACTAAATAATAATAATAATAATAATAATAATAATAATAATAATAATGGCATCGGAGTGGTTTTTTTTTCATGAACCATTCAATTAGTTGGGGGCTGTTTCGTTGCCTATCAAGGGGCACCGTGAAGTGGGGAATGGGTAACCTGAGATTTCCTATGTTTGCCTGGTTGCCGAAGTGAGAAAATTAGTTCTTCTAAGGGACACAAGGATTTTACCTAAAATTTACTTGTCATTTGGATCAAACTCAATTCTGATAGCGAAGAGTTCAAATTCTCTCACTTCACAGATAACCAGACTCCGAATAGTGGAACTTTAGCAAGTAGCAGTAAACAAACCATAAATGATGGTACAACGGGATAGAATGTCAATGCGTAAAGTTACTTGCATTAATAAAATTATTACGGTTCAGGAAGGAGTAAACCGTTTATTACAAACTTATGGACCTCCAAAGTTTATTAATCACATGAGCATAAATTTCAGCTATGACAAAAAAAACATGTTAAGCAGTTGCAAGTAAATCTCCGTTTGGAAATATATTCTTACCCGATAGTCTGCATTAGGGATAAGGCATGCTAGTCCACATTCTGAAACGTGAGGATTAAGCTCTGCATCCATTAAGATGTTGGCTGAATTGAAATTTTTGTGGACAACAGACGGAGAACAAACTTCATGCAGGTACCTGGAAACATTCATTTGTAAATACCAGCATTAAGAAATTTAATTTATTCATGTTGACGTCAATAAAATTATTAAAAAAAATTTAGTGTTATTAATTATGTTTGATTAAATTTAATTAAAATTAAGTAAATCTTAAGCTATTTCACATGCCCTAAACTGCATTTCCTGCTTGTCGAGTCTGAGAACTGTTCCCTTTTGTTCTCAAAAATACAAAAATTGTACACGAGAGACGGAGCCCTCCTCTCTTATTCCATTCAGAAACCGCAAAAACTCACGAACTCCCCTCTTCTCCATCCCCCACCCACAAGGAAACTTGAATATCAATCATTAAGAATTAAGTACGTTCGGAGAAAGTAAAATATCTATTCAAGAAAATGCTTGATCTCGTGATTATCTTTTTTTGCAGGTATATTGAAGGCCTATAAAATGTTTTAAGAACGTGGGTCAAAATACATATTTTTGCTCCCTCAGCTATAGTATATCACGACAATGATCAACGATTCTATTAAGACAATTGAGAATGTTGATATTCTTCCGTGGAAGTTGATGTCGTAAGGCTGTCAAAATTTCACGTGAATTTGGATTTACAAATAACTGGAAATGTGGACTTTCTGAACTTATAAAAGTGCTTAAAATTTTAATATTTGGGATTACTTGGGGCTTAAAAATATGAACTTTTGAACATGTAAAGTGAGTTTAAAAATAAGCCTTTTTGAATTCATAAAAATGATTCAAATTTTGTATGAACTTTTGAACATGTAAAGTGAGTTTAAAAATGAGAAATCTGAACTAGGAAGATGCCTAAAATAAACTTCATATGAAAATAAAAATATTTGAGTATTAATATACTCACTTGATTATCGAATGAAATCAAAATATAAAAATTCAAGAAAAAATGATTGCTCAAATTATCTTCGAAAGTCATTACAAAATTATAAAATTGATAAGCAGAGCGCACAAAAGTCTTGCAAAGAATCACTAGCAAGATATTATAATGAGCACTTGAACTATTATACTTAAAAGAAAGTAAACTGAAAGGAACCTTTTAATAAGAGTCTCTATTTTTATTAAGATGAATTAAAATATGGTTGAAGCTCACGCAAGTTCACTTAGAAAATGTGCAATAGTTCATTTATAAAAGAAATTTAGAGCATATGTAATGTTTAAGAATTCAACAATTTCTACATATCATGGGTTTAACATTTCAATTTCATCATCGGATCCGCAATACACATGCTAGAAAACAGAAGGCGGTCTCTTATAAAGCCCAAAGATGTAACTTTGCATGCACTCCAATGCCTGCACGGGCTCTAACTAAAATTCTAAATGCTTTAATAAATAACTTAGGAATGATGAGCAAGTTAAGGCCAAACTTACACTCAAATAGTTCAAATTTTAAAAATTAATCAATTAAATTGTTTTGTCAATAAGTTAGGGCTGTAAGTCCAACTCAACTACTCTGATTATCCTCCTCTTAAGGATTAGAGTTGACAAGTCTAAAAAATTCCAATAATGTCTAAATCACATATTTGAAATTTGCAAGTCCAAACACCTAATATGATCATTCTCATCAGGATTAAATTTAAAAATACTAGTATTTTAAAAAAAAATCAAAATTAATAAGTTTCAAATAAATTTCAAGCAATCAAATTCCCAATGATGATCGTGTAATTGTGAATTTCAACCGAATAGATCAATTTTAATATAAATTTTCAAAAATAACAGATTAAACATCCACGTAAAATTAACCACTTAAAAACATTAAACAAATCAAATCCATCATATGCAACAATTTATCGATGGTTACAAACTTTTGATTAACTTCTAACTTCGAAAAGAGTTAATGACACATCGAGCGTAACATTACATTCAAACAAGAAAAATTCACGCCAGTAAGGATATAACCGAAGTCCTTTGTCGGTATGGTTTAACCCAAAAGCTTTACAGAATAGCAGTTACGACTAGAGCTCTCAGACAAGGTGGTTACTGCCAAATGACACCATTATAATACGGTTACGACCGCACCCCGTATGTTTTTCAATGGCTTTCTGTCTTTTAAGTTGTGAACCATAATGATACATTTGATTGACACCAAGTTTTCTGTTAGCTAAGGTCGATTTAAATTTATCCCTTTAGACAAACATTCACCTCAGATATATAAGGGTTTCTTGGACAATGCAATGCAATCAATGGTTATTGACAAGAATCCTTCATTCAGGTTAGTTCAACAACCTTCTATGATTAAGTAGATTAAGTACCACGACGACCCAAGATAACAAAATCATGAGATCTTGATCAGGTTCGTTATCATTTCTCCCACTATCCGTTTTAAGCTCAAAGTGATAAATTTTACAATCTAAATCGTATATCTATTGCTAACATCTTAAATATTCAACCCTAAATGACTAGTCTTAATCAAGAGATCTCTCTTATTATCGGGAGGGATAATTAACATAAGAGTATGGGCCTATGGGAAACCTCAAACCTCATATATTAAAAGTCTTCGCAAAATGAGGGTGAAATCTAAGGGTAGTGTACGATTTAATATATTTTTAAAATATTTAGTCCTACAATAGTCATGGAGATAGAAATAACACATATCAAAAAGAGCGCCAAATTATAGGTTCGGCTTACAATAATTGCTTCGGAAGATAGGAGACATACATGATCTCAAATACAAAGATATACAACATATAATTACATGTAGGAATTAATTGAAAGGAAGCCATAGAAGAAAGAATGTGGTTTGGAAATCAAACATTGCATCCTAGGTAACTCCAGAGGATATCTTGAATGCAAAAACAAATGAAAAGAGCGTTGGGGTTGGATTGGATCATAAAACTTTTCAAAAGAAAATTAATAAAGCATAAAGCAAGCTAAATTCAACAAAAATTAAACTAACGCTAACAGATAGAGGAAGTAAAATAAAAAATACATGAGATTTATGTTATTTGGACAACTAGACTACTTCTGAACCTAATCACCTCCTTACATAGAATTCTATTCGCCCAAAACACTACAATTACAAGCTACTGGACAATTATTGCACTTCCTCTTACTTAGCGGAAGAATAGTGGAAAAGGGTACCTCCTCCAGACTTTAGCAAACTTAGCATAAAAAGAAAAGGCCTAATCAAATTCGTCTTGCACAACTTCTGTTTAGTGAAAATTATGGAAACTTTAAGTTTCTTTCAATCTCACAAAAAAATAATAAATAAATAAATATTTTAACAAAGTAAACTTTGTTTAAGTTTATCCCATTATTTTAAGGTATGCAATTGTAGGATATAAATACAGATATATTGAGGTAAAAGGGAAATTAAGGGAACACAATTTAGATGTTCATATAAGAAAAAAATGTAAAAGAACAACACCAAAATATAGTCATTATAATACCAAAATACGGTTCAATAAGTCCCGTTAAACCTTCGCAGTAGTCCATTAAATTCCTAATGATGGTCAGTTAACTCTAAAAGTGATCTACTTAAATATTAGCTGCGATATGTAAGGGCCAAATATGAATTTTAATAAATTTTCAGAATGTTACTTAATTCAAGAAAAGCATAGTACATGGTAATTAATAAAATATATGACTTTCATAATGAATAAATTTTTAATAAATCTTGATGATGATTTACATTTTAATGCTTGAGCAACCATAAAAACAATTAATGTCATGCACATATTAAAAAAAGAAAAAATAACCTAGTTTCACAATTTGCATTGTCAATCAGGAAGGACGGAAATCAGGCAGCTACATTAAGAATTCTCTATAATTAGAAGCTTCCTTATTTAAATTATTTTCAATTTCTTTATTCTGATTTGTTTCCTGTTAGCTGAATATTTAGTTTAGATTAGGAATATGCTGCATTATTAAATTACCTAAAATAGATTATACATAATATTTTATACCTAAAATAGATTGTAAGATTATTATTTAATGAAATGAAAGCAAAGGGAAAAGACATCGATCATATTCAGAATTCAGCCTATTCACGCAAAACTTTGACAAGAAATATGTTTGACTAAAATTTTGCTAGATAAAATAATGAAATGAATCACCTTTTTACATTGCTTGTACTATGTGTAAATGATTGTGCATTTGTCTCTAATTTTTTGGATGACATAGCAAAATTTTTAAAATTTTACTAGGCATTACCTCAGGTGAAATCATTATAACTCATAAACTTGTAATTTTATTTTTAACACAGGTTTGCAGTCAGCAAAAAGAAAAATTGTTAACTACATGAGCTCACACCATTGATGAGTTCAATTCTAATATTGCAAATACACATTAGAAAAAGTCTAATAATTTATTTTAGCTTAAAACATCTGTATACTATTTAAGCATCTATTAATTTGAAGAAAGATAATCATCAAATTGACGTGTGAATATGAAGTAACATGTAGAATTACGTTATTTTATTTTGTTTTCATATATACAAGATTATGCTTGTGTTTTAAAACCAACCAAGCTTAAGCATTAAAATCTAAATTAGTCCTAATAATTGTAAAAGTATTTACCATTTTTGAGATAGTTATATATATATATATATATATATATACAACTCTATACCATGTTAGTTATCTTATACTATATTTATCTCAAATTATATATCATTTTAAATTTCTTAAAATTTATTAAAAGTCATATTTAGCCTTTACAAATCATTGCTAAAGTTGGCAAGTCCCTGAAAGGTTAAATGATAGCAAATTTCGTTGAAGTGACTAAGAGCATGGGTTTCAAGCTAGCAAGTCATTAGGGCAACGGTTTTGATATTGATTGTATTCATGTAAGACAACTAACGGTTTTGTATTTCAAATTCAACCAAGAATAAGAAGCAAGATAAAAATACAACAAAAAAATCATAATTTAATGAGTTGGTATAATTTTAGAAAAAGATTTTTGCTTTCAATTAAGTAAAAAATCCAAGCTTTATTCACAAGATAATTAACAGTCCCCAAAAATTTAAATTCCATGTGAAAAACAAAGATTAACATAAAACTTTGGAAATTATCAAATTCACACCTCCAAAGGAAAATCAAACATATGTATTGACAACATTTCAATCACCATAAGGCACAAACCAAACCTTATGTTGGTACGAAAAAATTCCCCCAAAATTTATCCACACCAAGAATATAAATCTAGCAAGCACATGCCACAATAAAATCTATTTATTGTTAGTTGTTTAATTTCAACTGAATTTATTTTTCTCAATGCATAATGTTTTATTGATTTGTTTGAAAGAAAATTTTATAACCCAATTTAAACCCTGCTTCATAGTGCTAAAGATGCATAAATGAACATTCTCACTTTTGAACTAGCATCTTAAAGCAAAGGCTTGTTAGAGATGCTGTAGCAACTAGAAAATGAAAATAAATGTTTTCTCATTTCAAAGCTAGCAGAAGACAGCACTCTAAAGAAAAATACAACCACAAAAAAATGGGCTTACTCACTCTAATGCCCTTGCTATTCCAAGTGCAATCTTCACACGAGTGTTCCAACTTAATGGATTGCTATCCTCATCAACGAGATGTAGGAGATCTTGCAGGGAGCCATTCTTATGGAACTCATACACCAGCAAGTGCTGTCCATGCTCAGAGCAATAGCCAACTAGCTCAGAAATGTTTGGATGAGAAAGCCGAGATATGCTCGAAACTAATTCAATGAAGCCCTCATATGACTGACGGGACAAAGATGAGGTATTTATTTTCTTTAATGCAAAAACCTGTTGAGAAAGATAAAGATGAAAATATAAGCATTCTTCTAAAACCATTTCACTCTCTTATCTTTGCTTTAGGTAAAAAAAATAATAATAAAATTGAATCCCAAGAGAAACTGTAATGGGTGTCGTCATAGTGAAAATCTTAAGGTCTATGTGAGAGAAAAATGGGTAGCATTCGGTAGTATTATAATAGACCTTGCCTACAAGTGAAGGAGCGCAGAATTTAATGATTATACAACCTTTCAAAATAGGCATACTGATTTTGACAATATCTTTAATTTTATTAGTAGGCTTGAGTGTCATGTCCAATGCAGGAAGAGGGAGGAAAAACTAGTCAATTTTCCAGCCGTAGGTATTACTGCTGAGGCAAAAGTTTGTCATTATTATTTATGCGAAGTTGATGCCAAGTAGAAATATTAGTGAGGTTATTAAGGGCAGACAATTTTGAATTATGTATTCAGAATGGTATCTGTAGTAAAAGTAAAATCACATAAAAATTCTATCCTAAACATGTAGAAAGGTAGCACTACTATAGATTTTGGGCACCCCCCACTCATTTATAAACTTTGTGCTCATGCTGAGTTTTAGGAGACATATCAGAAAAGCAGTTGTTTCATAATTCAACATTGACTAGAAATAAAATTTTAACATATGGGTCTAGATCTTTTGAGCCTAGAGAGAGTTGTGTCCAACCTAGTACCCCACTATGTTTTAGAGAGGAGCCCCTAGAACCATAGTTAAGCAAGTTCATGAAATGACAGCAGGTTCCTAGCTTCAAAAGACCACAGATGAAGGATTAAGATGATGAGAGCAGATGGTGCAAAAGTTTGATTATTACATGACACAACATTAGCAGTATTCATGTAAAGCTTATTTCAACTCAACCATGGCACATATACTTTAGAACTGTCAGTTGAATTACCCTAATCATGTATTCTTTCCTACAGCACATCAATTCCAACCTTACGTCGGACCCTACCACACCGCAGTAGAAGAGAAAGGGGAACAAGACAGACCATGAGAATAAGAAGAACAAAGCATGGAAAGTTTTTATCTCGTCTTGTTTTGTTAATTTTGTTTTATTATTTTGTTATTTTTTTCATAAAATCTTTAAAATTCTGAATTGGAGAGAATTGAGTAGCAATTTTTGTTGTTTTTTATTCTTTTAAAATTTATGTTTTGTTTGTAGCATCATAGTGCCAGCTCACTAGCAAGCAACGCCGTAGTGAACATATTTTTTCACGTCATTTGTTGTGTGTTCAAGCGCTTAGGCACTCAATTTTGTATCATCATGGGGCCATTACTGAATATTTCCTATTTAAATATATCTTGTATCTTTTGTAATTTTGTGTAATTATTGTGACTTCATATAATATTTGGTTAGCAATATCTTAAACTTAAATGAAATTAAATAATAATTTAGAAATTAGACTTGCATGAAGTCAATAATTATAGAATAAGACATTAACATGATAATAACTAAACTTCTTATAAATACTAATAATTTCTATTAAAATATTCTTCTAAACACACATATATAAATGATTAACTTGAATTGAATTTAGTTACTTTAATAGATCATAAAATTAAACCATTTTCATTTTAGGTAATATAATCAAGATAAGTACAATTGAAGCAAAATACATAAAGTAAGAATTTAAAATAATAATTTGATGAATTTAAATACATAGAAGAATTAAATGGAATTATAAATCATTTAAACGATACTTAGCAATAAAATGCTTTTCTACAATAGAAATAAAAAAATCTTTAAAAGGTGAAGAAGAAGAAACCTTGAGGTTTATGCATTAAATAAAAAATTAGCACCACCTATTCTTTTAATTTTTTAATCAAAATTTTATCAAATTTAGCTAAATGTATTATGTTAAAAAAAATTGTGGTTATTTAAATGCCAAATGATTAAATTTTATAAACTTTGACTACTCAAAATTCATGGAGAGTCAATTAAACCACTAAAAAACATTAAAGAAACTATAGGTCATAGAAATATTAATTAAAATAAGAATTTAGCTACTAATTGTATAATTAATTATTATTCATGATTAATAACTATGTATGCAAAAATAATTTTCATCTAATTTATTCTTTAATGAAGTTTAAATTTCAAGATAATTGCTATCAAATAAATCAAAAATACAATAATAAATGTAATTACTTGAGAATAAGTAATAAATTGAGTTTGAAGGTATTTGTTCAGTGAATTGAGTAGAAAGTATAATATTAAATTTCAAATAATTATCAATAATTATGTAATCTTTGGAAGGAGCTTTCACAGAACAATATATGAAATGAAGATCTAAGGAAATGTAAGACAGCGCTTGGGCGTGTTGCATTTACAGCGCTGCGACACCATATTGAGTGTAAAATAATCAAGAAAATAGAGATCATGGTGCCGGAGCGCTGAAAAAATAGTGTTGCAATGCTGTGCGTATGATTACTTAGCTCTACTATACGACGACATGGCACTTCACAGGCACAAAAAATATTCACAAATCTGACAGCTTAGTGCCTTGACATTGGATTTTAGTGTTGCATCTCTAGTTACCAGAAGAAAATAATTTAAAGGCAGAGAGTATGAAATTTCAATGTAATATATTGAAGCTCCTCACAACCAAAATGAGCCCAAATCAAGCCTGTAGTCGAAGAGTTTAGCTCCTTGATGTTGACTTATGGGCCCGTAGTACTACAGGCAATGCCTCAACACTACAATCTGCAGTGATGATGGCGATAGGCCCAACCAATCAATTTTGAAACAATTTTAGAAATGGATTGGGGAGTTTTTTGAGAAGTTATGGGAGTTATCAGATGAGGAATCACTTGTTAAAAGTTGGAGAGTAGAAGAGAGTGTTAGAGTGCTAGAGTATAACTTAGTCACTTGAATAGTGTTATGAGTAACAAGTGAAGATAAAAAACAATTGAAGGAAGAAGAGCAAAGGCTCAAAGTTCTATATTGCAAATTCAATAAGATCATATCTTCAAATTCCATTTTCTTCTTTCTTTATTTGAGATTGAATGAACATTTGCCTTAATGTGTACGATAAATTTTATGGATAAGTAAGTTATTTTCTGGATTTATAGTGTAATAATCTTATATCACTTTAATGAAAAAGTTCTCATTTGTTTATTATCTTCTTAGAATTGTTTGATACATCGTCTTTCATTTAGATCATGTGGCCAATGTTCAATTTAGTATAGCTAATGTTGAATGATATCGAAATAATAATTTGATGCTCGAGTAAAATATACCAACAAGAAAGAATCGAGATAGAACTATACTCAATTAATGCTGGCAATCTCTTAAAAGTAAAAAATTAATGGAATCTTCTGGCCTTAATACACATAAGAATATAATGAATTAATTAATAAAGTTCGAACTTTTATGTTATCGAAAGAGATTATAAGATATAAAAACTCTTAATTAACAAATGCTTTTTATTAAACACAAAATTTGGATTTAAGTATAGTATGTTTGTGAATTATAAATTCAAAATTATCAATCACTCATTTTTAAAGTCAGAACCTCTCTTAAAAAATTTCGTTTAAAAAAAATTAAAGAATTAAAAACAAAAACTTTGAACAGTGGCTGAATAAGAGTTAAGAGATTACCAATTAACTTATTAAAATCATAATTGTGATTCTCGTGAGAATGATACTCTACTTAGATTATAATATTTGTGCAGCACATGCACTTGCATACACCATAAAAAAGCCATGGACAAATTTACCAAGTCAGCATATTGTTTGCCAATAAGGTAATTGAATTTGTTGACAAATTAGCACAAACACATGTAAGTAATATTATGAGATTGCATAGCATTTCAGAACTGAGTTTTATATAGAGATGATATATTTAAAATGATGATAGTGGATATATGGGTAACATATAATATTTCAGGATATAAGATGTGTGAAAGGGTTAAATGATCGTCGCTTGGAAGGCTGATGATTGAGGTGACTAGCATGTAAACGAGTCCTCTTGGTTCATCCTAGCTTGTAATCAAGTACACTGTAGGAGTTTTGTTGAACGAGAAGTGGCATGCCATTCTACACTAGAGCACATTCCTGTCATGTGCATATAACAAACACGTCTGTTGACCCTTAAAATAAAATAAAAAACGAGAGGAATAACTGATAAAATTAAAACCTGGAACTACTCCCACCTAAACATCATGTTATCTGTTGCTGCTTTATTCTCCGTTTCCTCTCTCACCTCTCTCACGGGTAGTTAATAGAGTGTGGGCGTGCGAAAAGGAGACAGCAATAAAAACCTCCAACTCCTGTTTGCAAGAGATTGTAGTCCAACGCATGTCTTCCACCTTTATTTCCTATACCATACGCACAGCTTCCGTACCACATATAACTGCAATTGGAACTAGCGGGACTGGCAACGAAGGAAATGCAGCATATAAAGACCTTCAAAACTCATGTTCATCTCTCCTGGCCATTCACTCTTCACGCACGAAGAAAATTTTGGAACCTGCCGCTCACCTCTCTCCCAGTATTCACTCAATCAAAGTTCAAACTGGGGCCAGTCATTTCAAAACATGTTTTACTCTCTGCCTCACACACAATCCCAAGCCGAGAACCTCTCTGCTCAAGGTAGTCGCCAAAAGAGTCTTGCCTTCTCTCTCTCTCTCTGTGTATATATAATATATATATATATATATATATATATATAGAGAGAGAGAGAGAGAGAGAGAGAGAATTGTGTGATAATTCATAGGCTTATCGATCTCATTCCACCAACGTTGTCAATGCCTCCGAAATAAAAGTATAAAGGAAAGGAACTTGCGCTCACATTATTTTCATGCAGGTTAAGCGAAGACCCAAATGTGTCGTATAGACCGATAGACTTTATTAGAGATGAAACCGACAAGCATCTTTGTGCCTCAGGAGAACAACTCCAACATTGGGAGAGTAGGTTTGCGAAACTTCAAGCTATTCTCTCAATTAAACAAATCACCCAATTGTCGATGCAAGCGGCCAAGGGGATTATTATTGAAGCAGATAATGCCAACATCATTAATTATATTCAGCATTCGATGGACCAGAAGGCGTGGAGAGATGATTCAGAAGAATGTCATATTATTGCTTTTCTTACTTCTTTTAGTAAGTTGTTTTTCATTTTGTTCCTCGAGAGCTTAATCGAGCAACCCACTTTTGTGCCCAAAGGGCTCTTTTACTTGGTTTTTACTTTTGCTAAGTTTTGGATGTCAATCAGGAAGCACGGAAATCAAACAGCTAAATTAGGAGTTTTCTATAATTAGGAGCTTCCTTCCAATTTCTTTATTTTGATATATTTCCATTTTAGCTGAATATTTAGATTAAAAATATGCATTATTAAGTTACCTAAGATTTTATGAACTTTATTTTGTACCTAAAATAGATTGTAAGATTGTTATTTAATGGAATAAAAGCAAAGGGAAAAGGCAATTGAGTCTATTCAGATTTCAACCTATTTTTTCTCAAAACTTTTGACATGGTATCAGAGCCAAAAATTTTGGCCTAACCCCCGGTAATCGTTGAAGGACCGTCAAAACTTCCTTCCCGCCGGCCTTCTTACAGAAAGAGAGGAACTATTTCTTCTCCTTCAATTCGCCTTCTATCGCGGGAAGGGAGGAACTATTCCTCCGCCTTCGATTCGACTTTTATCGGTTCGTCTCGGGCTTCGGTTACAGGTGTTTGTGTTCCTCTGTATGGGCAGCAATAACACAACGTGGATGAACACGGCGGTTCTGGTGACGTGCATACGCAATTTTCATCGTAATCGTGGTCCGGTCTCAGAGATACTCAAGGGCTACGTGGGACTCAACACCGTCATCTTCACCGATCTCTGCTCTGCCCTTTTTTACCGATGACCGACCTTTTTCATCCTCATGCTAGCCGTCGTACCTGTTGTTATCAGCACCATCGCTATTATCTTCCTCTGCGAGACATCGTCTGGAACTCCGGTGTGAAATCATCTCCATAGTGGATTTCAATCCCGCTATCGCAGCTCTCCATTGCCTTCTTCCTCTGATTCGACGAGTTCCAAACGAAGCCGACCATCGCTGCGGATGGTGCGCATAATCTCTTGGATCTTCTCCGATGGTCTCATCGTTCTTCTCGCCACTCCGGCTATCGTGCAGGTGTTCCTCTGGTTCAAGACTGATCACCCTCACTGCGAGCGACTAATTCAGATCTGAAGGTCGCTGAGAGTCAGATTCAAGCGCCGCTCCTCACCGGCAGCAGCACGAAAAAAAAAATTACAGACGGAACCAGCAGTGAGCTGCGATAAGGAAAAGCAGATTCAGAAGAGACCAGAGATCAGAGAGGATCATACTATTTGGGAAACTATGAGAAAATTGAAGTTTTGAGCATTGTTCGTCTCGTTTCTCTGTCGTGTGGGAACGGGGATGGCTGTAATGAACAATATGGGGCAGATGGGTCTTCCATGGGCTACTCCGACGTCTCCATATTCGTCTCTCTCATTAGAATCTAAGACTTCTTCGACACTCTTGAGCTCTCTCGGGCTTCAAAATTCTCAGGATTCGCTTCGACCCTCGGAGGCTTCGGCCTCTCGGGCTTCGACAATCTTGGGCTTCGGCCTTTCGGGCCTCGGTGAAGTTTTGAGCATTGTTCGTCTCGTTTCTCTGTCGCGTGGGAACGGGGATGGCCGTAATGAACAATATGGGGCAGATGGGTCTTCCATGGGCTACTCCGACGTCTCCATATTCGTCTCTCTCATTAGAATCTAAGACTTCTTCGACACTCTTGAGCTCTCTCGGGCTTCAAAATTCTCAGGATTCGACCTCTCGAGCTTCGACACTCTGAGGCTTCGGCCTCTCGGGCTTCGACAATCTTGGGCTTCGGCCTCTCGAACTTCGGCCTTTCGGGCCTCGGCACTCCCGGGCTTCGCACTCTCGAGCTTCGACCCTCTCAGGCTTTGACCTTTCGGGCTTCGATACTCTTAGGCTTTGGCCTTCTCAGGCTTTGACCTTTCGGGCTTCGACATTTTCAGGTTTCGACACTTTTGGGCTTTGACGCTTTCAGGCTTCGGACTTCGACACTTTTGAGCTTCTGCACTTTTGGGCTTCGGCATTTTTAGGTTTCGACACTTTTAGGCTTTGGCACTTTCAGAGTTCGGCACTCTCAGACTTCGACAAAACTTTAGCTTTGATACTCTTGGGCTTCGGTATCTTCAGGCTTCGACACTCACGGTTTGAGGATTTTTTTATCCTGACAATGTTATCAGTTTCTTGTTGGCAAATTGATGCTTCATGATCAATTACCATCAATTTGACGGGGATGTCAATCAAGAAGGAAATCAGACAGCTAAATTAGGAGTTTTTTATAATTAGGAGCTTTCTTATTTTCAATCTCTTTAGTCTGATATATTTCCCTTTTAGCTGAATATTTAGATTAGGAATACGTATTATTTAGTTATCTAAAATAAATTATGTGCACTTTATTTTGAACCTAAAATAGATTGTAAGATTGTTATTTAATGAATGAAAGCAAAGGGAAAAAGGCAATTGAGCCTATTCAAATTTCAGCCTATTTTTTCTCAAAACTTTGACACTAGATTCCTTGAAACTTTATGCAATTCTCCGGGATGATGGGATCAATTTTGCTCTTGCTTGATAGTAAATTTTTTTGTACATTTTATAAACTTTTTTGATTTTTAATGCAAACATGCACACCTTCATGAATTAGAAAACCACACTACGACTGTAATGTCTCACGACACCAACCAACACGTCTTATAAACAGTTTGACAGGCAAAGCACTCTCGATGCAGTCCTTTAAGTGTGGACGATGTCGAGAGACTTTTAAAATTGTTGGTGATCTTGGACTTGCAAATAATTTAAAATTTGGATTACTATATATAGCAAATGACTTACAAATTTGAACTCTATGAACTTGCAAAAAAATTTAAAATGTGAAATTTTGAACCAGAAAAATGATTTAAACTCTGGACCATTTGAAATTATTAAAATAATTCAAAATATTAACATATTGAACTTAAAAATAAACTTAAAATTAGACTTTTGAAATTGCAAAATCAATTTAAAATTTGAAATGTGAAAACTTTCAAAATGACCTAAACTTGGACAAAAAATGACATAAAAATAAAAGAAAATGTATGTTAAAAAATACAAAAATATCATAAGTTAACACATTTTAAAATAACAGTCAAATGCACCTGGTGTTTAAGAATAATTGAATAATTCGCTAATTAATGTAATTGAACTTTTCTTCGACTTCAAATTTAACCATATTTGAAATGGTCCAAATAAAAATTTATCTTAATGCAAATGAATCTTTATGTGATCTATTCAAATAAATAAATTTGAGCTAAATTCAAGCATATAAGTGTCATTTTTAAATACTCAAGAACTTCATATGTCATTTCACCACTGAATCTGTAATATATCTGCTAGCGAAAAGAAGACGACTCATTTAATGCTCAAAATAGAACATTGCACGCATTCCAAAGTTTTAATGTTCACTTAAACATTAAAATATGTAATTCATAAGCTTTAAGATAATGTCCAACCTAGTGGGATTTGTGCAAGTGCACTACAATCTTTTCAAGTGTCTATGCGAGTGCTTTCAAGTTAAATACATTAATAAGACATACACACGATCAATAAAATTCAATGATATCAAGATTTACATTTACTTTTCAAAATATTTTCCAGCTCCAATGCATGTCTTAAAGCATGTGCAAGTATTTTTAAATCTATAATTAGATATTGCTAATGCATAATATGCATTTTAAATGAATCTAGACACATATGATCATAATATTTTATGCCCTGTAAAATATCACATGATGCTTGATGAATTTGCAAGATCTAATTATATATTTAAAAAATACTAGCACATGTTTTAAGACAAATGCATTGGAGCTCAATGATATCAAGATTTATATTTATATTTCAAAACCATAGCCCTGCATGTGCTCCGACTAAAGTGCTAAAAATTTTAATAAATAATTTGAGAATATTGCACGGGCTAGCTCAAAACTAAGAAAAACACCTATATGTGCTTCATCAATTTAATCAAGTGTTTAACGTTAAATGGTCTGCGAATGCTGTGTATGTCAAAGTTAAGCTTGCATTCAAATAATTCTTACTCTGATAAACGTGCAAAATTCTTTCAAGGTAATTTAATATTATTTTAAATTAACACCCTTGATGTTTTAAAAATCAAATTCAAGACAAACAAATCAAGCATAATTTCAATCAATTCATTTTATCTTTAAGGCAAAGTTGTAAATCCTACTCAACTTGTTCGATCATCCTCCTCTTAAGGACATGAGTTGAAAAGTTTAGTAATTTTCAATAATTGTCTAAGGGCCCGTTTGTTTCCGCTTATTTCCTCAAGCGGCGTTTTCAAAAAGCCTCCCCTCCATTTGTTTGTCGCGTGTTGGGTGCGATTTGAAAACATCGTTCTTATTTTTTACGTTACCGTCGCCCACGGGATGAACCCAACGGGCAGCGTTTCTTGTTTCCGGATTACTTCTCTGCCCTTCCGCATTTCTGCTCTAAGCTACTTCGACCTTCTTCAATGATCTCCCAAAGCTAATGCATCTTTCGTTTTTTATTTCAATTCTTCTCCATTTTCTGGCCGCGCTCAAAGCTCCTTCGGCTTACGGTAGCTCCTTCGGCTTCTTCGGTGATCTCCCAGAGGTAACGCTTCTTCCCTTTTTTTTTCCGTTTCTTCTCCATTTTTTTTTGTTTCTTCTTCGGCGATCTCCTTCGGCTTCTCCGGCTCCTTCGGCATCTTCTCTGTTTTTTTTCATAACCCTAAGCTGCTTCCTTCCACTCCTATTTTCTACAGTTGATTTGCTCTTTATATTATCTGATGCCATCCAGTTTGAAAAAAAAAACGAGTTTTTCCCTCACTATTGGAGCTCATGTGGCTGGATGGAACATCAAATTCTCAACGCCTTACAAGTTATCTTCTCTGTGTGTATATAAATTTGAATTCACCAAATACAGTTGGAAATAATTGCATTGTAAACATCAAATTATCTGTGTTTGATTGAAATATGTCTCGGTGAAATGGTTTTCTTGTGCACTTTTTGCTTCATTTTCTACATTTTTTTTAAATATTACTAATTTTAATTTGTACCAGCTCTTGATATAGAATTGTTTGGGTGTTTTGTATAAATTTGACCTATAGATGTATAAGGGTTTAGTTTTATGAATACACAAGATTAGGTGTCACATAAAACCTGAATTCTTGAAGTTTTATTTTTAGCATGTTTTGATGAAGAAAAGGGGGTCTCTAGCATAACTAATAATTTATGTTGTGTATTTGTGAATTGACTTGAATTTGGTAAAGTTTGAGTGCAGAAGTGGAAATGAATGCAATTTTATGGGAAGGATCTTTGCAGGAAAAAAACAAATGCCATTTTTGGTTATACGTTATTTTAAGAATTATTTGAGAAGAAGAATTATTTAATATCAAAAACAAACAGAGCATTATTGTGGCATTCAAGAAGAATTATTGTGGAAGAAGGATTCATAAAGCTCACACAGATTAGTTGAGAAATGAGTAAATTTTACTTCAATGAATTCGTGAATCTTTAGTTTTATCTCCCCTATATGATTGCATTAAGAAGGTTGGTAAATAACAATTGTTGGGTGGTCTGTATGTGTTGAAGGTGTTTGAAGGAGTTTAATTGGTTCTAAAATATCTAAGAGGTAAAGATTGCAGTTTTTTGGTGGTCTGTATGTGTTGAAGGAGTTTGAAGAAGTTTAATTGGTTCTAAAATATCTAAGAGGTAAAAATTGCAGTTTTTCTAAAAACATTACAACTTATGTGTGCCAGATTGTTCATTTACCTAAAAAAATTTACAAATCAACTGTTTACAAAACGCACAAACCAAACAGCTAAATAACTTATCCAAAACAGGGGCAGAATGGTCATTTATCCAGAATCAGTTGTCTTCCAAATGCACAAACCAAACAGACAGACAACTTATCAGGATCTGCTGCTTATCAACAACATATCAGGATAAACAGCTTATCTGGATAAGCTGAATAAGCTGGATAAGTTGCAGCTGCCCCAAACAGACCCTAAATCACAAATATAATAATTTAGAAGTCCAAATTGCCTATTTTGATCCTCTTTATACAAACTAAAGTTAACAAAATTAACATTTTATAGATATTCAAGTATCAAATTTCAAATAATTACAAACATAAGAATTTCAAATATCCAAATCTCCCATGATGGTCGAGTTGATAGAAGATTTCAACCAGAGGAGTCAATTTTTAAAGTTAAGTTTCAACAAATATCTAAATAAATCCAACTTATAATTTTTGAACCTGATTCTTTGTAAGCAGAACAAAGTTGGTAAGGTTTATATACAAATATATATTCATATTCATCCCGATCATTTACAAGTAAGATGTAAGATCGACAAGGTTCAAATAAAGCAATCAAATTTTTTATAATGATCAAGTTGATTGATGTGTGAAAAGATTTCATAATTTTTTTTATATTTTGCATCTTTTTGGATTAAATTACACTTTAAAGAAAGATATTTTTATATTTTACTTGCAGATATAAAATATATTAGAAGTGGAACGAAGTGAAAGAAAAATGGAGTAAAAAATAGAAGATTTGGACCAATAGGCATTTGTGAAGGCTTTGGCCATTACACCAAATACTGGGCGCCTAGGCGCCAGCCAAGCTATGGCAACCTGAGAGGTTGGCGCACACTAGGCGCCAAGGCTCCAGCCCTGAAGGCCAAGGCCATGGTGCCAGACTAGTGTGGCGCCTAGGCACCAGACAAGCAAAGCCAACCCGAGAAGTTGGTGCTTAGGCGCCAACCACTAGCGACAAGGCCCCAGCCCTGAAGGCAAGGTCATGGTGCTAGTACCGAATTCTGCACGGTTTTGGGCAGTTTGAGCCACCTGTTAGTGACACCTCTTAGGCGAACCGAGACAATTTTCAGGAAGTTATTAAAAGGACTTGTAGAAGAAGGGAGGCTGAAGAAAATATTTTGGAGTATCATTAGGGTTAGAGAGAGAGAGTCTTGGGAAAGATTTTCCTCCATTATTGTGATAGTTCATAGGCTTATTCTAAGAAGTCTAATGGAGTGAATTGTTGTGTTTATGAGTCCTTGGGTGAAGAGTTTGCAAGAAAAAAGTAAGAACAATGATGGAGTATTCTCAAGGGAAATTGAGGAGAGAGAAGTATATTTTTCTTTTGGGTTTGTAAATTTTTGAAACACTTTTGTTTGTTGAATGTCTTTTTATCAATGCATTCTTGTTGTGTTTTATCCATATTTTCTGTTTAAACTTTCTTGCTTTTCCTTGGGTGATGTTGTAAATGTGTAGGAATGTGTGTTTGAATGCTGAAATTGCTTTTAATCCAAATTGTGATAATTTTCCTTCTGCATTTAGTTTACTTTTCAATCTGGTCAATAAATATGTTAAAATGTATTGTGAATCCATAAGGACTCGGAAGGGCGCAATGACAAGAACGACTAGAAAATCACGTTGAACTATAGAGTATGAAGTAAAAGTACACTATAGGGAGATACAAAATAATAGGGAAATAAACTTCATTGGATTTAAAGTGGGACTTAAAGAATTAATTTCGCTTTAACCAAGTTTTTTTATACGCTCGGAAGAGGGTAAAGAAGATTTATGTTCTATTTGTAACTAATTTTATCTTATTTCACATTTCTTCCACATCTATACTCCACTATTATCACTGTAAGGAAAAATAACTTAAACACTTGGTACAACCAATTCACATAGCATAATTAGAATTAATGTAGGAGTAATTTTAGATTATTGCAATATGATTGATAACGTAACTCAAGTATTTGAAAATTCTAAACTAAGAACGAATTTAATAGACTAGAACATTGTCTCGTTTTGGATTCTCAATGTTCCTTGTGGGATCGACAACTCGGATTCGAAAGAATCTGTTACTAATACGATATGTATGCTTGCGTAAACAGTTAAATTTGTGGCACATTCACACCCCCCATCAAAGCATTTCTGGCGTCTTTGCTGGGGACACAATTGTGAATAATTTAGAAGAATTTTTAGTTGAACTATTAGGACTTAGATTTGGAAAATTTTAATATTATCTTTGTTTTTCTTTGTTTTTGTTTGTGGAAAAACTTATTAGTCAACCTTTAGAAGTGAATCCATAGGGCAAGTTGAACAGAACTTGAACCTTTCAATTCAAAACTAGAGAAACTATTAGAAAAATTAGAAAACAGAAAAAAAATTAACAAATTTGAAGAGGGAATGACGAGTAATCAGCACATTAACTTGGACACTCAAGAAGCAGTTAATAAACATCATAACTTACAATGACCTTTAAGAGATTAAACAAATCCTACAGCAGATGAAATACATTTAAGTATTCAAACTCCTACTGTAGAAGTCAACACTTTTGAAATTAAGTTGGTTACATCCAAATGGTGCAGAACAACTAATTTGGGAGAAACTCATCTGAAGATCCAAATCTACATTTAGCAAGTTTTTTAGAACATTGTGCCACATTTTGTGGCATTGCTAGTAACGTTGTTAGGCTTAGATTTTTTCCATTTTCCTTAAGAGAGAAAGCTAAAATATGGTGGAACTTATTAACACCAAGATCAATTAAAACGTGGAATGAACTAGCCCAAAAGATGAGGAATGACATTAAATCATTTTGTTAGTATGAAGATGAATCGATATATGATCCCAATGAGCGATTTAAAAGACTTCTACAAAAGTGTCCACATCACGCTCTACTTGATTGATTGATTGTCCAGACTTTCTATAACGGGTTGATAGGATCCCTTAGATCAATTATCAATGGTATTGCGAGTAGCTCGTTCATGTTAAAGCCGTTTGATGAAGCCTATTCTCTGATAGAGGAGATGACTATTTATAACTTTCAATGACCTACTGAGAGAGTAAACCCAAAGACAGTAACTAGTATACATGAAAAATGTGCTTGCAATTCTAACTTCACAGGTTGCAACTATATCTAGGTAGTTGGATCAATACGGATGAGTCAACCTCAATTAGAGCTAATTGAGGAAAATTTGTTCGGACTTTCAAATGCCTGTTGAGAGAGTAAACCCAAAGAAAATAACTAGTATACATGACACAAATGTGCTCACAATTCTAACTTCACAGGTTGCAGTTATATCTAGGAAGTTGGATCAATTCGTGATGGTTAACCTCAATTACCTCGCAGTTATATCTAGGAAGTTGGATCAATTCGTGATGAGTTAACCTCAATTACCTCCAGTAATTGAGGAAAATACATTCGGACAATTGATTGAAACCAACACTTCATCATATGAGACTCTAAACGCAATAAACAATCAACTCAACAATCCTTATTTAAATTTTTACAACCAATGTTGGAAGAATCACCCAAAATTTAATTGAAACAATAATTCTAGTGGTGGAAACTAACAAATGGGGTAATAATCAAGCAAATCCTATAAGGAATTGGAACAATCAAGAAAATCCTAATTTTACACCTAATTTTCCCCTTGGATTTAACTAGAATCCCCAATTTAAGGAGAAGATGTCGTAAATTAGGAATCAGTTGCAGAGTCAAAGTACTGATATAAAAATATTGAGAATAAGTTGGGACAAATTAGTAACTCAATTAGCAATCGACCTTAACGGACTCTTCCTAGTAATACCGAGATTAACCCTAAGGAGAAGAGTAGTGAGCATGTCAAAGTTGTGAAGTTAAGGAATGGAAGAGATTTGAATAATGTTGATCGAAAAGATGTTGAAGTTGAAAAAGAGACTCTGGAAACTAAAAAACCTTTGGAAAATATTTTCAAACACTTAGAGCAATCAGTCTCTCCAACTAAGATTAACCTAGATCAATAAATTTTGAGATTTTTAGAAGCTTTTAAGAAGCAAATGATCAATATACCCTTTGCTGAGGCTTTGGAGTAAATGCCCAGTTACAAAAAGTTCATGAAAGACATCCTCAACAAAAACAAAAAGTTTGAAGAATACAAGACTGTTGTACTTAGTAAAGAGTGCAGCGCCATCCTTCAAAAGAAGCTTCCTCAAAAATAGAAGGATCCTGGGAGTTTTACGATCCCTTGTGCGATAGGAGAAAGGTTTTATGTCAAAACTTTATGTGATCTCAGAACAAGTATAAATCATGTGGCATTATCTATTTTCAGAAGCTAGGTCTAGAAGAAGTGTCTCCTCCTGCTGTAACTCTCGAATTGGTTGATAGATCGGTCACATATCCGAAGGGGGTTATAATAGATGTTCTTGTTAAAGGTAACAAATTTATCTTTCCAGTAGATTTCATTGTATTAGACATGGAGGAAGATAAAAAAATTTCCATCATATTAAGTAATTTTTAGCCACTAGAAAAACAATGATAGATTTACAGAAAGGTGAATTAACAATGAGAGTTAACGATCAGGAAGTTACGTTCAATGTATTAAAATCTATGAAATACCCATCTAAAGAAAACGATGATGAGTGTTATCAGATGTATTTAAATGATTATTTGTGCACTAGTCATTTCCGAGAAAATTATGAAAGTAAAATTGAAGAGCAACAATTGTGTGAGAAAAAGATTTATGAATATCAAGATGAATCTGCTCTTCTAGTTATTGATAATATAAAATTTGTACAAGAGATGTTCGAGATTTGTATACAATAAAAAATGCAAAACCTCTTGTTTCTGCAATTAAGAAACCCCCAGATCTCGAAATGAACTTCCAAAGTACCTAAAATATGATTACTTGGGAAATCAACCACTTCGCCTATAATCATATCCTCAGAGTTGACTTATTTACATAAGAAGTTAATGGAAACACCGAGGAATTATAAGAAAACTTTCGGATGGACCCTAGATGATATTAATGAGATTAGTCAATCTATATGTATTCATAGGATCCTGATGAAAGATAACCATAAACCCATGACAGATCCTCAAATGAGATTAAACCCGATAATCAAAGATGTTAAATGTAGGCATTATCTATCATATTTTAGATAGTGCATTGGTAAGCCCTATCAATGTCCCTAAGAAGGGAGTAACAGTGTCTGTTAATAAGCAAAATGAATTAATCTCTGCCAGACATGTTACTGAGTGACACATGTATTGATTATCAAAAATTAAATTTAGCCACCCATAAATACCACTTTTCTCTACCTTTTCTGGATCAGTTGTTGGATAGGTTAGTTGGTTCCATATTTTTGCTTCTTAGATGGTTATTCGGGGTATCATCAAATGTCAATAGCCCCACAATATCAAGAGAAAACAATGTTCACAGATTCTTACGGGACTTTTACTTTTCAAAGAAGTCCATTAGGTTATGTAACACATCGACAACATTTCAATGTTGTATAATATTAATTTTCAGCGATCTGATTGAAAAAGGAATATAAGTTTTCATGGATGATTTCTCAATGTTTGGTTCATCATTTGACTTATATCTGAATCATCTTTCAAAGGTGCTTAAACATTGTGAAGAGACTAATTTTATTCTCAATTAGGAGAAATGCCAATTTATGGTATCTGAAAGAATTGTTTTAGGGCATAAAATATCTAAGAAAAGATGAAAGCAAACTCAGCTAAAGTGCAAGTAATTGAAAAACTGTCACCACTCACTAATGTGAAGGGAGTTCGAAGTTTTCTTAAACATATTGGATTTTACAGACAATATATAAAAGATTTCTCAAAAAATCCTAAACCTCTATACCATCTCCTGGAAAAAGATGTCATTTAATTTAGACCAAAAATGTTTCAAAGCCTTCAACACTCTGAAAGAGAAACTAGTCACTGCCCATATTATTGTTTCACCTGATTGAGGGAAATTATTTGAATTAATATGTGACGCAAGTGACTATGCTGTCGGAACAGTTTTAGAACAGAGATATGACAGTCTTTAAGGCTATATACTACATTAATGAAACTCAAATTAATTATACTACTACTGAAAATGAGCTTTTGGCATAATATATGTTTTTGATAAATTTAAATTTTATCTGATTAGAATTAAATGCACAGTTCATACTGATCACTCTGTTATTAGATATCTGATGACGAAAAAGAATATCAAGCCCAAATTAATCAGATAAGTCCTTTTAATGCAAAAATCCAATATTGAAGTAGTAGATCGGAAGGGATCTAAAAAATCAAATTGCAAATCATTTATCACGATTTACTCATGAAAATTCTTGTGCTTATGAAGATATTAATGAGAATTTTCCTAATGAGCAGTTATTAGCTATTGATGAATGACATATTCCGTAGTATGCTGATATAGTTAACTATTTAGTTAGCAATATTATACCCTATGATCTGTCATACCATCAAAGAAAGTAAATTTTCCACGAAGTTAGATATTACTTTTGGGATGAACTATATTTGTACAGTAAATGCAAGGATCAAGTGATAAGATGTATTAACCATAGAAGAAACCTACGAAATTATTCGAAAGTGTCACGATTCCAAATGTGAAGAGCATTTTGGAGTTTATAGAACTGCTTTTAAGATTTTACAATATGCATTTTACTGACCTACTCCATTTAAGAATGTTAATATATATATATATATATCAAATCTTGTGATTGATGTCAAAGAGTTGATAATATTTCGAAGCGTGATGAAATGCTCTTTGTACCTTCGTTTAATAATTTCTACATTCTATTAGTTGTGGATTATGTCTCAAAAATGGATTGAGCAGTGGTTCTATCAAATCGTGATGCTTAAAGTGTAGCTACATTTTTAAAGAAAAATATCTTTAACAGATTTGGGATGCCTAGAATGATCATTAGTGATAGAGGTAGTCACTTTATAAACAGAAAAGTTTGAGGCATTAATTTCTAAATGTGGAATTAAACATCGATTCGCCACACCATATCATCCCCAGACTAGTGGTTTACCAAAAGTGTCCAATCGAGAGATTAAAAGATTCATAGAAAAAACTGTCAAATCTAGTAGGAAAGATTGGTGTCTGAAGCTAGATAATGCATTATGGGCCTATGGAACCACATATAAGATCAATAGGTATGTCACCATATAGGCTTATATTTGAAAAATTTTATCCATTACCAGGAAATAAGCACATAAAGCTAATTAAACTAAAAAAAAATTTAATTATAATATAAAAGAAGCTGGTGAGAAGAGACTACTAAAGTTAAATGAACTTGAGGAAATTAGGTAAGAATCTTATGAAAATATCAATATCTATAAAGAGAACATAAAAGTAGCATGATCAGAAGATTCTTAGGAAGGATTTTAGCCTGGACAAAAGGTTTTGCTGTTTAATTATCGATTAAAATTATTTTCAAAAAAACTTAAGTTCATGTGATCAGGATCATTTACTGTAGTAAGTAAAAGTTTATCCTTTTGGATCCTTTTGGAGCCATCGATATAAAAGAATCTAAAAGCGGGAGAGAATTTAAAGTAAATGGACGAAGACTTAAACCTTACTTAGGAAGGGAAAGACCACTTTTGAATGAGATTTTGATGCTGGATTCTCTCAAGTAATATCTGGAATCAATAGACTGAGAAAATTAAACTAAGCGCTTATTGGGCGACAACCCATACTGTGTGGTGTAATTGTGTTTTGTGTTATTTTATGGTTTGCTATGATTTGAATGTTGTGTTTATGTTTGTGTTTGTGTTTGCGTGTATGATGTGCGATAGTGAATCCCTAGTCTTCTTGTTACTGTTGAAGGTAGTAGGATCAATGTTATCCTCTATACCTTAGTTCTTAATTCAGCATAGGTCTATCCGAAGTCATGCTGAATTTAGTCTTAGGACGGGTCCATCTCAATTTCTGGGCCTGGAACGTTCTTCTCGACCTTCTTCGCAACCCTCTACTTCTCATTTTGCACCTCGGCCCTCAACTAGCATGGCGTCTATGTCAGCCAAGATGAATGTTATACAAGATGATATCTCTGCCATCCAAACTAGAGTTTATGATTTGGCTGATCACATGACGCATATTGATTGGTTGAACAAATGCAAATATGATTTTGATTTCAGTGTCTATGCTGCTCAGTTGGAGATGCATCTAAAGAATCAGTGGATTGGTGGGGATAGCTCGGTGGAATTCCCAGCCTATCCTCCGTACCAACTGTATGAGCAGAGCCGACCGATGGAGGAGGATGCAGAAGAAGGGGAAGATGAGGAGGAATAAGAGAAAAAAGAAAATGATGATGAAGAGAATGGGGAGTGATTTTATTTATTTGTTGTATTGTGGATGTATTGGACTTATTTGTGGTTATTTGCTACTTTTTTAGGAACTCTTTATTCAGTTAACATTCTGTTGTTTTGAGCTTAATTTTCGTTTACCTGCTTGGCTATTTTGACTTTCTTTGTTGTAGTTTTTATCCACCCCCATTATTTTTTCATACTTGTTAATATATACATGTATATTATTCTTAAACTATTACTTTTGCGATACACACATGCTGTAGGTAGTATGATTGTGGATTTTTCCCTACTTATATTCATGATTCATGTGTTGAGGTATGCTAGAGATTAAGATTGGGGGAGGAGAATATCACTTTCAAAAAAACTCGAAGTTAATAGTCCTCAAGAACACATTTGAATGGTTATATTTTTAAATTTGTGGAAAGTAGAGTTAATTTGAAATAAGTACAATTTTTTTAAATATTATTTCTTTATTTTAAATTCTATGTAAATAAAACTAAACTAGAGTTAAAATACCTTGTAATTCAATACGTAGAAAATGTTAAATAGTTTCTTTATTTTTAAAGAGAGTTGAATTTGTGAAATGAGGTATTCTTAGATATATACTTATTAAGAATTAAACTCTAAATTTTATTTTAAACTAATGATTATTAATTTTTCACAAGCTTAAAAAGTAAAAAGGTGTGATAGGTTATATTTCAAGGAGGTAATAGTGAAATTCAAAATTATTAAAAAGGTATCTAGATATAGTAATCCTCAAAAAATTATAAAAACAAACATCCTTAAGAAAAAGAAAAAAAAGAAAGAAAAAGAAAGAAGAAGGATGAAAAATATTAAAGGGGGATAAGAAAAAGAAAAAAAAGAAAGAAAAAGAAAGAAGGATGAAAAATATTAAAGGGGGTGAAGCTTGAGGAAATATCTTATCAAAATTTGGTTTCACTAAACTTTTTTTTGGAAATAACACTTTATTGCATTCTTAAACTCGCTTGATTTTTGATGCACTAGTAATTCTGTTCAAGTAGAGATTCTTAATTCTATTTTTCTATCATCTAAGATGACTTGACCAACAAGTTTCAGTAGCTTTTTAAAAGTAAATGAGCATTCATATTTTCTTTGTTAAATGAAAGGTTTTTTAAACCCTCGGATTATGCTTGTTTGTTAGAATTAATCTAAAAAAATGTTATGAATTTCCTACAGCAAAAATGTAAATTTTAATGAAAAACTCATTTCCTCAAATTATTATTTTCATATTAATATTTCAGTGTTACTTGAGGACAACTAACATTTAAGTTTGAGAGATTTTGATGTGTGAAAAAATTGCATAAATTTGTCTACGTTTTACACATTTTTGAATAAAATCGCACTTTAAAGAAAAATATTTTTATGTTTTTCATGCAGGTATAACAGGTATTAGAAGTGGAACGAAGTGGAAGAAGCATGGGGTGAAAAGAAGAAAATTTGGAGACATTTGTGAAGGCTGAGGCCATGTCGCCAAATATTGGGCGCCTAGGCGCCAGCCAAGCTATGACCACCAGTGAGGTTGGCGCTTAGGCACAAACCACTAGGCGCCAAGACCCTAGCCCTGAAGGCCAAGGCCATGGCGCCACACAAACAAAGGTAACCCAAGAGGTTGGCACTTAGCTGCCAACCACTAGCGCCAAGGCCCCAACGCTTAAGGCCAAGGTCATGGCGCGAAGGCGCCAGTACCGAATTCTACACCATTTTGGGATGTTCGAGCTACCAGTTCGTGGCATCTCTTGGGCGAACCAAGGCAGTTTTCAGGGAGTTATTAAGAGGACTTAGAGAAGAATGGGGGTTGAAGAAAATATTCAAGAGTATCATTAGGGGTTAGAGAGGGAGTCTTGCGAGAGATTTTCCTCTATTATTGTGAGAGTTCATAGGCTTGTTCTAGGCTTGTGAAAGCAAGTCTAAGGGGAGTGAATTGCTTTGTTTGTGAGTGCTTGACTAAAGAGTTTGCAAGAGAAAAGTAAAAACTTTGGTGGAGCATTCTTAAAAGAAATTTAGGAAGAGAGAAGTATATTTATTTTTTGGGTTTGTAATTTTCTGAAACACTTTTGCATGTTGAATCTCTTTGTATCAATGCATTCTTGTTGTGTTTTATCCAGGTTATCTGAGTAAACTTTCTTGATTTTCCTTGTGGTGATGTATTAGATGTGTAAGAATGTGAGTTTGAATGTTGAAATTCCCCTTAATCCAAATTGTGATGATTTTCCTTTTGCGCTTAGTTTAATTTTTTCTATCTAGCCAATTGATTTGTTAAAATGCATTGTGAACTCATAAGGACTCAGAAGAGCTATGGCATGGACGACTAGGAAATCATGTTGAACTATAGGGTATGAAACAAAAGTACACTATAGAGAGATGCAAGTAAATAAGGAGATAGACTTCATTTGGTTCAAAGTGGGACTTAAGGAAATAAGGCCTCTTTAACCAAGATTATTTATACAATCGAAAGAGGGTAAAGAAAATTTATACTTTTATTTGTCACTAACTTTATCTTATTTCACATTTCTTACACATCTACACTCCACTTTATCACTGCAAGGAAAAATGACTTAAGCACTTGGTACAACTAATTCACATAGCGTAGTTAGAATTTTTCTGTAGGAGTAATTTTAGATTATTGCAATATGATTGATAGCATAACTTGAATATTTGAAAATTTTAAACTAAGAACGAATATAACGGACTAGAACATTGTCCTATTTTGGATTCACATTGTTCCTTGTGGGATCGACAACTCAGATTCGAAAGAGTACGCTTGCGTAAATAATTAAATTAGTGGCACATCCACACTGTCCATCATTGATAAAGATGTCAACCAGAAAACTATATTTTCAAAGTTAAGTTTTAAAACAATTTTAATAAATTAAATAATACATGTATGAGCTTGATCTTATGTAAGCAGGATAGAGCTTATAAGGTTTTAATTCAGTCATATATTAATCTTAAGCCCAATTCTTTACTAGCAAGATACAAAGTCAACAAGGTTTAATTCAAGCAATCAAATCTTCGATGATGACCGTGTTGACCAAAAACATCAACCAGAGATGTCAAATTTTAAATCAATATTCAAAACAAGTTCTTAAAATATCAAACTAACACTTAAATTAAAATCAACTAGCTAAAGACTTTAAGTAAACAATTAAAATATTCAAGTTAAAATCAATAACTTAAAGCTAAAATCAATATTCATTCGCAATCTGTAACAATTTATTGAGGGTGACAAACTTTTGATTGACTTCTGATTGAATATATCACAATATTCACAGCCAAAGCAATCTCACGCCAGTAAGGACGTGACTTAAATCTTCTGTCCGCGTTGTTTGACCCAACAACTCCAAAAAAATAGCAGTTGTGACCAAAGCACTCTAATCGGGTGGTTGTTGTCAAATGAAGTCATTATATTACGATTATAATCGCAACCCATATGTTTCCTAAATTTTACCCTTTAAGGATTTGTTTGGGGAAGCGGTTGATTATTTATAATCTGCTGATAAGCAGATTATTCTGATAATCTGATGATATGCAGATTATCAGAATAAGTTGGCTTACTATTTGTGGCGGTTTATTCAGAATAGTTTATTGGCAGTTATAGCTGTATAAATGACATTCCTGCCCGTCTGGTAAAACTGTTTGGGGCAAAGGAGAAGATCAGGGAGAGGGAGGGAGAGGGAGAAGATTGCAAGGAGAAGATCGAGCCATAAAACCAACCAGAAAGCATAGCAACACATAAATCTCACCAGAGGAACGATCGAATCGATGTTTGTGAGGGAGAAGATCGTGGAGGGAGAGGGCGAGGGAGAGCGCGAGAGAGATCACCCAAGGGCACGGGAGGAATTCGAGCGCTAAACGCCAGTCGCGAACGTCAAACACATACCCTGCCCCGCGTGTGACTCCGTAGCACAAATAAAATACCGCACGTCACAGCGATTTGAAAACGCCCGACGAACGTGTTTTCCAACCAGCGCGACTACGTTTTCAAAACGCCGCCACACCCAAATAAGCTGCCCCAAACGAGCCCTAAGTTATGAACCATATGATACATTAAATTGACACAAAACATTTTTTTAGCTAAAATCGACTTAAATTTGTTCCCTTAGACCATACACCCAAGATCTATAAGGTTCCCTTAGATGATGAAACTCATGATTGCTTATAAAAATCTTTCACTTGAGTTGGGTCGACTATCTCCTCTGACTAAGTAGATTAGAGACTAAAACAACCCAGAACGATGAAACCATAGAATCTAGATCAAATTTGTCATCATTTCATCACCATTCGTTTTAAGCTCAAGGTGATAAAATTGATAAATCTAAAACTCCAAATCTGTTGCTACTATATGTTGGATATTTAATGCTAAATGACAAGCTTTAATCAAAAGTGATCTCTCGTTATAGGGAGGAATAATTAAACTTAGGAGCTTGGGTATATGGGAAATCTTGAACCCCATATCAAAAAGTCCTCAAAAAATGAGCGCTAAATCTCTGGGTAGTTTTCTATCTACAATCAAATCTGTCTTCTAAAATTTTAACCCTGAATAACAAATACAAAGCGCTCAACAACAAACGAGAGTCAGGGAAATCGACTTTTTTTATAGAGAAATTTCTACCTACTAATCTATTTATATATATACACACACACATACATGTATGTCCTGTATGCGTGTGCGTGTGCGTAGTTGTGTGTGTGTGTTAATAGGTAAATACTTCCAGAACTTCAAAAAGTGGGAAATGAGAGAAACTGCAGTTTTAGGTGGAAACAATACCTTGCCATCAGCAAATTGAGCTCTGTATACACGTCCAAGAGAACCTTCACCAATAAGATTATCCAAACTAAAGCTATTTGTAGCCAGCTGCAGGTCTGCTACTGAATACATGGTTTTACGAATAGGAACCGCTTTTTCTTTCATCACTGGCATCCTTTTCGACAGCTCATCTTCTTCATATGACTTATTTTGCCTACTCGTAGGAGGGGATTTAAGACTGGCAGAAGTTGGCTGAAATGTCGTTGCATCAGTTGCGGATTTAAACATTGCTGTGTCAACAAAAGATGCTAAATTAATGGACTTCAGCTCTGACATAGCACATTGAAAGAACACATTTGAGTTAAAAAAACTTTCAAAAGCTAGTAAGAAGTGTTCATACAATTAAGTTGAAACAAACTTAGAAAAGCTTCTCTAACATTTCACAAAATCTTAGAAGTAACTTTGTAAGAGTATTCAATAGTTCTCAGAATACCCAGAATTGAACCGAAACCTGTTTGTCACCCCCTTACAGCATTTTACAAAACTGACTTGGTTTAACATAACCATGACGTAATTTGTGTGTTATACATGTGGCCGTCTGAATACAACAATTTGCATGATATACACGCGGACAATGAAAACTATGAAATTTTCAAGTATATGATTGAATAAATTTCAATTGCAAAAAAATCAAATGCACATCTTAGATGAATTGATTATGAATCGTACAGGTAACTATTAGCACGAACATTTCAAAAAACTCTCAATCTCCATTTCAAATGCTACATGCCCAACACTTAACTAACGTAATGAAAATAATATTGGTATGTGTTATTCCAAAATTAGAGTTATACATGGTGCACGCCCCAACAAAGTTGTGATAACCAGTTTTAAATTTCAGTGAACTAAAAAAAAAATTGTAATAATAAAAAATAAATTATATGTGTCATTAAAAACAAATGAACGCACTTGGGAAATCAAAACGAAATATTTATCCCCTCATTTCGTTCAAACACAAAGAACGAACCTAGCGAGAAACAGAGAACGAGCGAGCAAAAGGAATAAAAGTGAGCAAGAGCGCAATTTCGTTCCTTGCATGTGCAACCTAGCCGAAACTTGCGTGCATTACTGCTGTGCAAGCGGTGCCGTGTGCGGGGAAAATGTTTCAAATGAAGAGGAAGATGAGAGGTGAGCTGTGCATTCATAATGTGCAAAGGTGGAGACGGAAAAGTTCTCTGTGTATGCTTAGGGTTAGGAAGGAGAAGTCTCAATTGAAGGAAAAAGAGGCGGACTGCCTTGCGTAGGAGTAGCACTGTGCAGTTTTGCATGAAGAAATAAGAGAACCATGCAAGGGAAGAAGAAAGAGCCATTGTGTGTGGTTTCAAGCAGAAGAGATATGAGTTTTACAATGAGAGAAGAAGTCATCATGCAAGTGCCAAAATCGAATGCTTTTAGGAAGGTTAGGGCTTTATTACATTATTTTTATATTGCATATTTAATTGAATAGTATTAATTATTATTTATGAATTTAAAATCAAAATTTGAAAGTATAGAAAAAAGAAAATTTTGGATTGAATCGAGGAAAGTTCGCAATAGTAAAGCTTCGGTGTTTCAATCATACAACTTATTTTGTTTCATAATTAAATTATATTAAATTATGCTAAACGTTATGTACTAATATCAGTTATTAGATTCACATAAGCGGTTGAGTTAAAGAAAAAAAGATATTGAGGTTAGTGTTTGTGAAAAAGAAGAAGAATCAATTAAAATAAGTGGAACAGAACCTAACCTTTTTTTACTTCCCATCCAAGCCGTCAAACAGCCCCTTGTTCCATTTGAATACAATATATATATATAAAATCAGAAAAAATATTTTGTGTTTGCCTTTTGTTTTTTCATCGCCGATTATCGCAGTTGTGCCAATCTCACTTGCAAAAGGTATAAAATGGGCGTGGGAGGGGTAATTGTGACTTGTTTGAACTTTATTTATAAATTTAAGAGATTTAAAATACCCATCGTTGGCAACATGAGTATCTGCAGTTAGGAATTAAATATCGTTCAGAAAAAAAAAAAATAACTATTTGGGGAAATGTTTTCGTATGATTTAATTCTTCTGCAGGACCATTGAACGCTTATAATGTTTTTTAAGATTGTGGATTAAAATACATATTTTTGCTCACCGACAACAATGTCTCACCATACTGACCAGCGAGTCTTTTAAGACAGTTGGGAAGATTGACATTCTCCCAATGCCTCGTAACATGGATTGATGTCTGGAGGCTGCCAAAATTTTGGGTGATTTGAACTTGTAAAAAACTTAAAGTTTTGGACTATTTGAATATAAAATAATTTAAAAGATGAAGCGTTTGATTTCTAAACATAATTTGAATATGAGCTTTAGAAAAAAAATCTTAGGCTCTTACGGCTTGAAAGTATTTGAAGTTGGGTTTTTAAATTTAGGCTCCTTTGGACTTGAAAATATTTAAATATTATGGTTTTTCAAACTTAAGCTCCTAGGGTTTTAAAATCAGCTCAAAATTGAGCATTTTAAATTTAGGCTCATAGGGTTTGAAAATTGATTCAAAATTGAGTTTTCCAAACCTAGGCTCTTAAGGGGTTAAAACATAATTCAAACATGAACCTTTTAAATTTGGAAAACCTCGCCACCGAATTTGCAATTCCAATTTGTAAGCAAACAAAATGCGTACCTTTTGAAGCCCAAAATTTGTGCATGTGATCCAATAATATAATATCCAAGTGAACTTTCATTGTTTCAAAATGATTTCAAACTTTCATAAAATTCAGGGCTATTTTAATTCAGATAACAAGCCTCAAATTCAATGGTTCAAATGCTTTCAAGCTATGAATATCCACCTAAACAATGAAGTATTGATTTATATTAGCTAAGTTTGGATAATTTCAAATCTTGCACTTACATTTCAAAATAATTCATAGCTGCAATATATTATTTCAAATGTATGAGTATAATGTATTAAGATGCATGTGTATTAGCAAAAACAAACCCACATGAGCTCCAGCTAAAATTCTAAATATTTTATGAATAACTTAGGAATGTTGTGTGGGTTAAGGCCAAACTTACAGTCAAATATTTCACATTCTAAAATCAATCAATCGGGCTACCTTATCTATAAGGTAAAGTTGTAAGTCTCACTCAACTAGTTCAATCTTTCACCTTTTAAGAGCTGGAGTTGACGAGTCTATTAAGTTTCAACTATGTCCAAATCAAAAATATGATAATTTGCATGTTTTAATAACCAAGTCCGATCCTCATTATTAAGACTTGAAGTTGACATGGCTATCATTCTAAAGAAATCAAATGTTGACAAATTTCAAATGAATCTTAAGCAAAAAATTTTAGATGTCATCTTCTCGATGATCGCCATTTTGACTGAAAATCTCAACCAAATTGATCACTTTTTAAATTAAGGTTTTTAAATCAAATTTTCAAAGCAATAAACAAAAAAATAGATTTAAAATTAAATCATTTAAGACATAAACTACATCCATCATCCGCAACAATTTTTCAAGGGAGAAAATTTTCTGATTGGGACATAAACTACATCCATCATCCGCAACAATTTTTCTGATTGACTCTACAAAGAGTGAATGTCACATTGAATGAATCATTATATCAACAATCAAAACAACCTCATGCCAGTAAGGAGGTGGCTCAAATCTTCTATCCGGATGTTTTGCAGTCAAATGCCACGATAAAGTAGCAGCTACAACTAAAACCATTTGACCAAATGGTTGCCGCCAAATGTTGCTATTATATTATGGTTTTGGTGGCAGCTCATATGTTCCTTAATGACTTTCTACCCTTTGAGTTGTGAAACATAAGAGTACAACTAACTGGCATAAAGCTTTATGTTAGCTAAGATCGACTTAAATATATCTCCTTAGACAAATTGCAG
Organism: Phalaenopsis equestris; assembly: GCF_001263595.1. Lineage (NCBI taxonomy): Eukaryota > Viridiplantae > Streptophyta > Magnoliopsida > Asparagales > Orchidaceae > Phalaenopsis > Phalaenopsis equestris. The sequence continues at coordinate 156,566 of NW_018165662.1, read as the reverse complement.
ACAAGAATATTTTAGTCAAGTTGGGCGAATGACTCCTCTAAATAAGTAGATCAAGGACCCCAAAGACATGGGATGACAGAACAATGGGATCTTGATCAAATTCGTTCTCATTTCCTCCGCCATCCGCTTTAAGTTTTTAGGTGATAAATTTTATAACTTAAAACAATGTTTGTTGCTATTATATGTTATATATTTAAAATTTAATGACTAATCTTAATTGAAAGTACTCTCCTGTAATCAGGATGAGTAATTAAAAATAGGGGCTTGCGTCTATGAAAAACCTTAAGCCTAAATTCAAAAAGTCCTCACAAAATGAGGGTGAAATCTCTGGGCAGTGTTTTATCTACTATTACATCTGTCTTCTGAAAATTTGACCCTTAAAGCTCTCTCAACTAAACCAAAAGCAATTTGTGGGCGTCAAATTTTTGGAGCCAATACTTTCTAGAATAAGTGACAAAAAATAGCACGATGTTGTTGAATAATTCGTGACTTCAAGTAATTACTATTGCTCATGGCACTAAATTGAGCTTATAGTAACCCAATATAGATACAATAATGTAGCCCAATTACCTCTTTGGGATAGTTTTATAAACATTATCCAAACAATAATTCATGAAAAAAGAGTTATAGAATTGCAGAATGATTATAAGAAAAGGACTTCCAAATAATGAACTAATCTAGAATTTACAAAGCTAAACATTTTATTGCAAATATGACATGTAAAAACAAATCCTTTTCATGGAAGGTTTGAGCAATGTTATATTCATTCATTTATCACCACATGCACAATTCATACAGCAATAATTTATGAAAAAGAGTACTATAGAATCACAGAATGATAAGAAGAAAGCACTTCCAAAGAATTAACTTGCATAAAATTTGAAAAGCTAAACATGTTATTGCAAATATCACATGTAAAAACAAATCCATTTTCATGGAAGGTTGAGCATTGTAATATTCATTCATTTACCACCATAAGCACAATAGACACGCACACAATTATGCAAGAAATACCAATGTGTAATCTGTAACTTGACATATAAATTATATATACAAATTAATTTTACAGGCTTGCAAACAAGAGGACCAATTGGAGGCCAATTTGGCACATCAAACTTCCTAATGAAGTCATATGAACTAATAAATTATGCTTATCCCAAATTTATAAATGATCCTATATTTATCTTCTTTCATTCAACATCAATTGTTTTATAACCAATAATGAATGGTAGATTCAAACAATAACACTTTAGTGCTTCACATATACAAAACCAAAAAAAAAACATAAATGACCAAAAAGCGATTGGGTTTAGAAATATTTTAAATCTCTTAAAACTAAACCACCTGATTAGCTAAATGCATAAGCATATCAATGTTGACAAATGGGTTAACATTAATACCATTGGAAGCTAGAGATGCAAAAGGTTGATCTTGTTCAAGATGATCTTCCCTGGAAAATTTCCTTGTTTTCCTCTTCAATAAGAAGAAAGCAATTACAGCACCGACAACAAGAATAGATATGATGATACCAGCTATCCCTCCCCCACCTATACCAGAACTTTTACCACCACCATCAGATGGATTATTGCTGCCACCTGATCCCTGAGCCTGAACAGGGTTAGAAGGTATTCCTGGTGGTGAGGTATATGGAGGTGGCGGTGGGGCAGGTCCAGAATTCCAGGAGTTACCATCAGTCCTAAAAATAGTCAATTATATCCAATCTCAGACATTCGAACAGCTAATTGGTTATCTGGCAGAACAACATAAGAGATAAACTTACTTAAGATTATCAATTCCCTTCAATTGGTTAGGAATCCATCCGGTGAAACGATTATTTGCCACATTACTGAGGAACATCAATATGCATATTATTCATGATACTACATGGAAATTTTCCTTAAATCTAGCATTATAATAAAAACTGAGAGAACTTACAGTTCATTAAGGGGGAGAATAGCAAGTACATCAATAGGGCCCGTAAACTGGTTGTTTTGCAAATATCTGTCAGAAATTAAACTCAATGAACAATCTGAAACTTTTAAGGTAAACATAATCACACGCATTATAATTGTTAAGCAGCATCTTACAGAATTGTGAGACTTGATAAGGAACTGAAACTTTCAGGAAGATCACCTGTAATGAAATTAAAAGAGAGGTCCCTGCACAATATAAGACATACACAATGAAAAAAAAGCAACAATGGCTAAACAAAAAACCTAAAAAACCAAATAGATGATGCCCTGTAATAGATGAATTCTCCAAATGAAAAGTTAATTAATAGAAGCCATATTAACATCGAATGTTAATATGGAATAAATTTTGCTTGTTCAAAATGTTTCGCTTGTTGAAGGATAAAGGTGACATTTTTATCAACCAAAATATTGAAACTGCCGAAAAGTAGCTTTTTAATGGGTAACAAACATAGGAAACAAATGGGATAAATTTGCAAAAAAAAAAATTTTTGCTTGTCATTGAGATTTGACATACCAGCATGCCTGCCATAGCATGAGAAACCAGGATGACATCATAACATGTCTGTATATTTCTAGATTGTATTTAAACATAATAAAAGTTAGAGTGAAAGTAGCTACGTCACTGCATCATGATGAGAAAGCACATAATTTTAAGTTAACTGTCCAAAATTTTCATGTCCCGTATATTAAGAAAACTTAAACAGCCATTTATACTAAGAGAGAAATTCTAATATACTCACATGGTCCCAAGGCTTACTAGGTTTACAAACATATCAGACAAAGAGTCCCGCAGTTGATTATGTGCAAGATTCCTAAGTTGAACAGAAAACTTTTTGTTAGTAAATGGATTTTTAACCATTTTTTCTTGGACAGATAGAGAGAGAGAATGTATGAAAACCACGAACACCCTCACAGTTTCTGAAGAGCAGCCATCTGCGATATGGAATATGGGATGCCTCCGTTAAATTGGTTCTGAGCAAGATTTCTGTGGATTGCATACGTCATTGGAAAATAACTCAACAATTACTGAGAACATCTAAATTATCACATACAGCTGCTGTAGGTGCGGTGGCAGATTGTAAGGGATAGTATTTCCAGCTCCAAGATTATTATTGCTGAGATCCCTGCATCAGTCATTACATTTAACTATCAGAGAAAGACAGCAGTAAGAACAACGCAATTTAAATGAAAATAAGCAGTCCGAGGACTCACAGCTCTATTAGGGATTTCATCTTGTCCAACTGGTACCCCAAATTACCATTTAATCCTAATCCTGACAGCTTCCTAACGAAAAATACAAAAAAAAAATTGTATCAAGTAAAGCAAAAAAATTCTCTAAAGAGAATTTACTCGATTAAAAAAATTTAAAAAAAAAACTCAAACCCACACTTCTGTAACAGCTGAACCAGAGCATTTGACGCCCCTCCATGATTGCCCACAGGGATCACCCCCGCTTGCATTCCATCCCGTTAGCTGACCCGGTGAGTTCATGCTGCTGTAGAGCACATTGAGAGCAGATACTGCACATGAAACAGACAATAACATAAGAAATCAATAGATATGTTAAGCAGTTGCCGGTTTGCCCAGCGTTTTAACAGATGCAATTGTCCACACCGTTTCATGTCTTAAATCTTGTTTAAACAGTTAACAATATCCATGGATAAACAAGATTCACAACTAACGAAATTTCTGCTGGAGTTAACAATGACAAGAATCCGAACAGTAGCCAATAACTAGCTTAGGATCAGGAAGATCTAGTCGTGGCCAAGTTAGAAAATATAAAACTTCTGCTACGGATCATCCATTCCCTTGGAAAACCATCAAGAAGCCTACTCCATGCTGTCATTGTCTACTTTACAATACCCAGAACTAACAAAAACAAAAGCGGCGCCTAATGTTAAAAGTGAAGAATCCAATATAATCTTCAAGCACACAAAAGAACACTGTCTTACGACTCGCAATAACCAAACATGCAGGACAGAGTATGAAAAGCGAACCGCTGCCACCAAATCCATCAAAGAACTCGAAATCAGACATAAAAAGCTGCTGAGAACCTAAAAAGCTCACCGTCATCCGCATCTGTGTCTCCATTGACAGAACCAGGTTCCGAAGCCCAAATGCATGCTAAGATCGCCAAGACACGCAGCATCTCGCCCTCTCTCCCCCTCTCTCCGGCACCAAAGAACTTCCGGAGCACCTTCCTACTTCACTCCTAAGTTTTTTTTTATTTTTATTTTGTTTACCCTTAATAATTGAGGAAGCTAGCTGGCAGTGAAGTATTTTCTTCTTATATCTGTTTATTGGGCGGATTTCAACGGCCAGTGATAGTCTACTTTTTACTGCAGCAACACGGCGATGCAAACGCGGCGAGCATTTCGCTGTAAATGTAGATTTAAATAAACATGACACAATTATTCATGTATTTAATGTCTAATATCTAAATTTATATAATTATTTTAATCGTATTGGAGCATCAAAAATCTATGCATTTAAATATATGTCATTTTTAAGTTAATAAAGAAAGACCTTTTTCTCGATATTATGATTAAAGTTAAGGACTTGTTTAGGGCTACTCTTTATTTTTTTTATTTTTTATTAAGGGTGTTTACATGAATATCACATAATTTTTATATAATTACATATATAACACCAAACCTTCATATTTACAAGGTTTGATCCAACTGAAGAAATCTATTATAAACTCGTGATTATATGTATGATCCCTTGTCCCATAAGAGGAAAAGGGCTACACAACCTCTCAAGTTACAACATCAGTGCACGGAAGGACTTATGGCCTTGCGATAGGGAGTGTTCACAAAGAGGAGCAATAGTTGGGGCATTAATGCACCGTCTTCGGCATTGGCACAACGTTCGGCATGATGTGTCATTTCATAGATTACTTTGTGTGTTGCTTCGTCGCAAGGAGTGGGCAACAAGCGATGGTGATTGGCGACAGCGACAACAGTAAAAAAGTGATGTTGGACTTCAACTTCTCCAAACTTTTTGTTTTTTTAGGCTTCAAGCACTCGATGCCCGCTTAAGAGTGGGGTAAGTCTTTATTTATAGAGTTCAAGTTGCAAATAACGAATTAATTCCAATCACTCTGATTAGATGGTCCTGAGAGATCCCTTTGATCAGACGACATCCAATGGACAATCCAGTGCATTTATGATGTCAGAATTTGACGATCTTGGGTTTTTTGAATTGTCTTATCGAGACACTCAATTCAACTATATTCTTGTTAAGTTCGAAATTCATTTGATCTTCCAAATATACCCGAAAAACATTCAAATGAGATTTGATGGCTTGATTGAGCTTGATTTTGCTTATATTGGATCAATTTTAGCATCGTTGGGTCTGTCTCGTCGAGCCTGTCAGTTTGACAGTGAGATTGCAATTCTTTTGACATTATATTGGATCAATTTTAGCATCGTTGGCTCAATTTGACAATAAGTTTGCAATTCTTTTAGTATATTTGATCAGTTTGAAAGTCTGTTTGACCATATATTGGATTAATTTTAGCATCGTTGGATCAATTCTTTTGATTTTTTTCTTTCTTAATATAAGAATTACATAATATAAAAGTAAATATCTAACCTAATATAAATGTTTATTCACTGTTAATGTATATACAAATGTCTGACAACACATTATATTCAAACAAATAATTCATACATAATTGTATAAATTAAAACACATTAGTTTATAATATGCATACTGACCCGACCCACAATTACTTGTATTTTTAACCTCCAAAATATTGCAAAAAATTTGACCCAATTTATATTTAGTGGCTAGTGTGAATAAATGTGATGATATGAAAAATAAGTAATAATACTTCACACCAGAGGTAATACACAGGTATACGTATCGTTTCAAGTAATATAAGATTTACTTTAAAAGCCCCAGTATCGATCTCACGAGGATAGTTGACTATTTAAAATGAATTGCTAAACTCAACAGCAAACTCGATCTAAATTGTATATTTAAATAAAAATGAAATGATAACAATAGTTAAGACTAAATTAAAGTAGATAAAAATAACTATATCTAATAGCTTAATAAAAGTAAATCTAACGAGTTTGAATAATATGTAAAGATTTTTCTCCTTGCAATGAGATATTAATCTAGGTGGGATTTGAATGAGTAAAAATATGATGATGTATTGTGACTAATAGGAGTATTCCTATTTTCTACCCCCTCTCGGTGCTAGCAAAGAACATTGACTAATATAGAGTTTTTCACCAGCTTGTGTAGTAGTGATGAATAGATTCTAGACTCTCACCTCTAGATTACTCACTGTGCCCTCTCTAACAATCAAACTCTAAACATATTTTGAAAAATAATCTAGTTAGTCACCCTAAAAACATTAATTCTACGCTCATCAAAAAAATTATCTCTTTATTTATTTGCACTCCCCCTTAAGTGATCGCTGATCCACCTTAAAATAGCATGTTTTTAGTGCATGTTTTATAAAGCCTTTTATATACATTTTTTTATGATATTACACTTTAAAGGAAGGTATTTTACATGTTTTTGGCTGCAGGTGTATGAAATGGACATTTAGAAAAAATTAGGAAATAATGGAGCAAAAATGGTACCTTTTGTGTGGCGCAATAGCATTCTTTCTCTCTTCTCTAGTTCGCCTTCTCTCGTTGCTCGAATGTTCTATTACTTAGGTGTGTCCCCCAAAAAAATTTGGATTCAACATCTTAAAAGGTGCGGTAAACGTGAATCATGACTAGGGCTGTCAAAACGGCTCGCTGTTCGTGAAGAGCTCGTGTTCGGCTCGTTAAGAAACTCGTGTTCGACTCGTTAATTTTGTTCGATAAGTTAACAAGCCGAACACGAACTAAGATGTGTTCGTTCGTGCTCGGCTCGTTTTGGCTCGAAATACTACTCATCAAGTATATATATTATTTTTAAAAAATCTAATTGACTACAAGGCTACAAAAATTTATAATCAATTAAAATATTGATAAAGAAAATATAATAAAAATCATTAAATTAGATTTAAATGATGTTTTAATATAAATAATAATTTTTAAAACTTGCTCAAACTCTTATTTTCTTATGTCTTATGGCTAAATGATTAGGGTTGTTAAAAGAACTCTTTGTTCGTGAACAACTCGTGTTTGACTCGTTAAACAAACGAGCCGAACATGAACACACTTTTTGAGCTCGAAATATAAATGAGCCGAACACGAGCTGAGCTTGGCTCGCTCGTGTTCGGCTCGTTTACACCCCTAATCATGACACTAATAAGAAAAGGAGTGACGCCAAGGGTGAGAAGCCCGCCACCGAGAAACTTCTAACATGGAGTACACTATTGACCTCATTTTTTATGAGGTCTAAATTTTTTTTTCTAAAGCTTAGGATCTAGCCTTAGGATTTTCATATTGAATATTCTAGAAGATTAGTGATGGAGCCCACCCCATTTAGAAGTTCAAACCACCTCTTAGCTCTATTGGGAGGCCTCATATGGGTGGTCTCGAACCATCCTCATTTGATTAAGTGTCTAGGGCTACAAGCTATTACTATTTGGTTGAGTGGTTAGGAGCACAAGCCATCACTATTAGGTTGAGTGGCTAGGACCAACCTGTGGAGACCCAAAGAGAGCTCCCATAGGATTGAAAGGCCTTAGGAAAACCCTTTGTGGTTTGGCCATACACATTCACATTCATACCCATGCACATAAATGGTTCAAACCTTCAATTGCCCCATACAAACACAAACATTAAATTCATGCCACCAAATTCACCTCAAATTAAAAAGAAAGATCAAAATTACTCAAATTTACATAAGAATTGACCTAGAACTCTCCAAGCTGCTCATTTTTTCACTCCAAATTCATCAAACTTGAGTCTACATTTCAAATTTAACTTTGCCAAATTCATTCCTCAAATTTTATCAGAGTAATCCTTAAATAATTAGTAAAATGATGAAATTAAAATTTCAGGCATTTTTTGAGATGTTATGGAAGTGTCATACCACGTTGCCACCATAATACAACCTTAATAACACCAAATACTCTCACGGCTTATTCCAATAACATAGTTGTCAAATAACACCACATAACCCCACGATTATTGTCACACATCACAACAATACTACCTCAAGAACACCTTAAATCCATGCGCATTAATCCCATCGCTATATAACTACGCCAATACTACTGCGATCTTCCCGATACTCCCTATCCTACCACGACATCGCATTTAATCGCCAATACACATGTGGAAACCCCATTTAAATTGCTAATGACATCAATTTTTTTGACCTTCTCGCATAATAATAATGTGGTAATACTTGAATACTACCTGCAATAACACCAATGACAACGCCATCACTGCAGAACCATCATAATATCGTAATACAACCCGAAAATTACCGAGAATAACACTAACTTTCACATAACCATGATAACACATAAATACAACTCAAAACACCAAAATAACATCTCTTAAATTACCGAAAAATTTGAAAGCTCTCTTTCACACAAAAAAAAGTTCCACCCCCTTTGTACGACACCCTCTGCCTCTGCTCGAGGACCCTCTGCTCGAGGCTTTTCTTCCCGAAGCCTGCCCTTGCTTCGTCTCTTAGGATGACAGGCCTTTGTGAGCCTTTGTTTCCCCCTTTGGTAAGTTGACTTGTGGGCTTATCTCCCTGAACATGAGTTTGGTAGAATCCTCTCCTTCCTGATGCCTTCAACACCCGATGCTTCTGGACACGAAGCTTTTGCCCGGTTGAAATCCCACTTTTTTCTGCACTTCACTCATGAACGCCTATCCTCTCATCTGCAGCCTCTTCTTCCTCTCTAGTTATAAATACTCCTTTGAGGGATATGTGAAGATTGTTGATAAATACTCCTATATATACTCTTCTTCCTCTTTGGCTATACTCCTATAAATACTTCTATAAATTGGTGAAGATTTGTCGACACAATTTTAGTTAAGGAGTTGCCCGTTGGAAGCTGTCAAATGCCGGAATTGAAATCTCGTCACCCGCTTTGGAAAGGAATTTAAATTATTTATATATTTATTTAATTTTAGAAAAATATGAAATCAAACTGATCTCATATCTTTCATAGCTTAAATGAAAGAGCACTACACCTGAAGCCACATAGTTATCCCGAAAGATAAACACAAGGCTTGAGGGTGAGGCTCGATCGAATAAACTAAGAAATATATGACATCCGTTTGGTCTGCAAAAACAATTTTATTTATAAGCGAACAAGTTCTCCTATTTAATATGAAAAATTAAATAGGGTTTATATTAAGCTGGGTTCATAAAAAATTCCTATAAAGGCAAGCCCTTGTAGTTAATTACATCTTAGATAACCGAAGTCACATAAGAAAACTTTCGATAAAAATTAGGGGACATTATCTTCAAGGAATTTCAAAGTATATGAATTTTCAAAGAGATCGGACAAAGAGGTGTGAAAGGGGAATTGCTCAAATTTGGAATGTGATTCAAATTTGAAACATGTTATGAATCCAAAGGAAGAGAGACTAGAGGATGTTATAGATCCAAAGGAGAACCTCACTTAAGAGAACCTCAGTGACTTCTTAAGCTACCCTATGGTTTGGCTTCAATTTTGGAGAGAAATTATTTAAAATTTTCATTTTACAAATTTTATTAGTTAGGACTTACATTCATATGAAACGATAATACAAATAGCCTGGAAGATATGAGAGTTTAGGTCATGACGAACGACAACCTCAGAATCCTAAGACGAGTTAGGGCTTATATTATATAACAGAGCCATATAAAGGCCTAAATAAAAATTGAGAAATTATGTCGCACTAGGCGGACAACCATGAAATCCTATGGCTTTTTATTTAATTCTAAAGAGTGGTTTAGCTGGTGTAGATATGTTTTGTTGTTGAAGATGCTAAGCTCCTCGTCGTGGCGAGTTTAAGTTTTCTAATGTATCAAGTCTTGATGTCAAATCAAATGTCCCTAAGGGTTATGGTTATTTAAATATTAAAAGACATATTAAAGTTGATTAAAGCGACACCAGTTAAGATCCTATGGTTACCTCGTCCGGTACCACTATTTTCTTTCAGATTCACTTAGTCCAAATGAATTTACTAAACTAAACTCAATGAGTTCCATACTTTCATTTAGACTGTGGGAATTCTTGTCAGCAACCGTAGGTTACCTCCTTCGAGGGATTCTCAATCATTCGATAGAAACGTTTTAATTTAGTTGTCATTTTTATTTTGTGATGTTTGTTATTAAATTTTTAGTTGTCTTATATTTAGTTGTTTTATATTTTGAAATGTTGTGGTAGTGAATTTTATCTTGTTTGATTTTTTTTTGTTTTGGTTTTGTGGCTAGCCTAGCACTTTTGGTTTTCATGCAGGGTGACATCATTGTTTAACATGCAAGTTTGAAGCAATAAGTACAGAAAGATAAACATAGTAATTTAAAAGCGTACCTATCGATTCTTCTCATTCCTCCACTTGAAAGGTTAGTATTTGCAAGACATGTATGTCATTTTACAAAGAATTTAAATTGCAAGAGTTGATGAAGGTATAACTATCCACCCCAAAGTATGATTCTATTGAGCCTCTGAAGTTCTTAGTGGAAGATTCTAGAATAAAATATGACAAGTTCAACTTGTCCTTTAAAATATCCAAAAGATTTCAAAGTGCTCGGGGTATGATCCTGAACTACTTCAAAGATCTCTTGACTTATTTTAAGTTCATTTTTGAACTTATCATATTGTTCAATTACTCACCCGAGTTTGGAGTGTGACTACCACGTTGCCTAGTGAAACTTGAAAATTCATTTATCTCGAGGGTAGGATACTTAGTCAAGTTGATACTTTACTTAAGAGTTCTATAGATGAATGCCCACAAGGTAAGCTTAAGTCATTACAGATTTGGTGTTTATCACAAATGGGCTTGGAGTGCTAAAAGGTGTTAAATCTCAATCATATCATCTTCTAATCCCAATCAATTGAGTTTAGACATTGAGCTTAGGTCACTACCAAGCCCTTAACAATCACAATGGAGGAAAATGGTGGTGGCTAAAATCTCGGTTTAAGTGACATTTTTCTTATTGAAAGATCACATCATCATCAATTTTAGGATTAATATAAGCGAATTATCATCTTCCTAGCTTAAGTCCATCGCTTAAGAATCACTTGATCTTAATTGACTTCCAAATCATGATGATTAAGAAAATTATGATTTTGTTGATATTGTGAAAATGTGGTAAGTGGGTTTCTACCTTTAACCCATTACATTTCAATCATCCAATGCATTCATTAAGGATCAAAATTACCCATCCCTAATGGTTAATCTTAAATTTTGATTAAGACATCAAAATCTAAAATTACCACTTTGCCCTTTGGGCTTTTCATCTTATAATTCTTCAAGCAAAACCCAAATGGCCTTAGAAATCTCTATTCATGGATTAATTAAAATGTTAGGGGGGGGGGGGGGGGGAGTGTGATTTTTCAAAAAATTAATTTAATATAAGATAATTACTTCAACTCAAAAATAGGATTTTTCAATGTTCATTTATTTAATTAAACAAAATGAAGTTTTAATTTATGGGAAAATTATTGAAGGTTTTCCTGGGTCAGAAAAATACTTAGATAAAAATTTCATGATTTTTTGAATAATAATGTAATTATTATAATTATTTAAAGCTTATATTTAATGATTATTTAAATACAAAAATATGTTTTAATAATCAAAAATAACTTTTAAAATTTTATTAGACCCTCATAAGTTTAAGAAACTCAAAGGAATACATTTTATATTTTTATGGTTTATTTTGAATTTTTTATAATTATTTTAATGGAAAAAAGGAAAAAAACATTTTAGGCCTTTAAAAATTTATTTTTAATTTAAAAAAATCAAGAAAAATATTTTAAGGTATCCCAAGTGATCAGGGAATAATTGCACACATTTTGAACATTTTTTGTATTTTTAAAAATTTTGATTAGTTTATTTATTTTTAATGCAAAATATACTTTAAAAATATAATATTTTCACAAAAATAACTTTTATTTTTATTAAATGCCCCTAATCACAAGGAACTCAAAAAACTATTTTTCATAATTTTTCTAAGCTTATTTAATTTAATATAATTTATTTTGTGTAAAAAATACCATTTTTACTTACAAAATCCACTTTAATGTCCAAATCAACTTAAACAAATTTAAAATTTTTATAGTGACTTGAAATGATTTTTATGAACAATGTGAAATTAATTTTGGCAAATTTTTATTTATATTTAATTTAAACAAATTAATACAAGGTAAAAATACTTGATTAATAATAGAAACATAGTATTTAATTTAAATAAATTAATACAAGGTAAAAATACTTAATTAATAATAGAAACATAAAAAATTATTCAAATCATCACAATATTTTTCCTGAGCTCCTCTGATCATAAGAAACCTAACAAAATTGATCCCATAATTTTCTAAGGAATATTTTAATTTATATGATTAAATAAAGCCAAAATAGCCACTTAGGCTTGAAAATCAGGGTTAGAAGCACAGAGGTGCTCTCTAACCTTGGAAAAATCAGAGGAGGTGCCCTCTATAATGAGGCTCAGAGTTATGGTGATTAATATCTAATCATAATGAATTAAAATACCCTAAATAGTATTTAATTAATTAAAAATCATACAATTGGCAAATGATTTTTATTTTTTATCCACATTATTCTCCTCTGTTCACTAAACAAGAGGGTATTTTTCTTTTATTTTTATGATTTTTCTAGAGAAAGATATGGATTTTCGAAGATCAGGTATTAAAATAATTCATAAAATCCATATTTTCTTACACAAACACGCGACGCCAACTCAACCTACGATGGCTCCAAACTCACAGGCGGCGCTCCGCCATTTGACGCCGCCATCCACCTTTGCTTCCACGCGGCCTGCCATTCCGCTTCAAAAAATCTGTTCGTCCAACGCAATCTCAGCCTTCCATGGAATAAACATGCGATCTAATGACATCCATTCATTCTCCTCAAATGACCTAACCCGTAAGCGGTTCACATTAAAACCCTAAAATATTCATCTAGACTCAACCAAATTGCATGGGGTTTGTTCTAAACCTTCATCTACTCAAGATGTGTCTATCCATATGGTTAATCAAGCATGAAATCAAGCCATTACACATAGAGAATCAAAACAAGCTCGGGCTAGGGTTAGAGCTCAATACCTTTGTTTGAGAGGGGAGGCCTCAATTAGATGGTTGTGGTAGGTTTGATTGGATCTAACAAACCTCCAGATGAAGTCTCAAGCCCTGGTGAATTGTCTAGCTATAATTTTGACCAAGCTTAATTTCAGGTGTTGATCAAAGTCTATGCTAGAGCTGTTTGAGAGGGGGTTTTTGTGCGAAATAAAATTCTCTCACTGTAAGGATGGTGTGTGCATAGTTAATTGAAGTTTGGTGGACTGTGGAAGACTGTGGAAGTGGTGGAAGTGTGGGGAGATCTGTCCTAGTTTTAGAGCAAATTTTGAACCCAAAATTGAGCTCTCACATTGGGAACCAGAGGGGGAAAATGGTTGCAATGGGCTTAGGAGTTCTTGGAGAGTGTCAGAAGCAATTGGGCAGAGTCTCCCCAAAGAAATTTGAGCTCTCCTTTTTTGGCCATAGGAGGGAAGTTTAAATAAAATGGCTTAGGGTGCAGCTCAGAGCTTTAATTTGGGTGAAAAATGATGCTTGTGTTGAGGGATTCAAAGTGTTAAATCCAATTGGAAATGGCCAGCTAAGGTGGGTGTAATTGGGTTTGGGTTTGGGGCTCTCACTATTGGCTCCTTCAGTGACTAGGGTGGCTAGCCATGGCAGGGGAGGTGCTCAGGTGGCTCAGGAACCTCAGGGGAATATGTTACAACAATCAATATGTTACAACAATTAATTTGGGCTGGTGATGAGTTTTGACAAAGATATCTTTAGCTTAAGCAATTTAGAAAACAAATCCCTTGATTTAGGGGACATTCAGTCCTTGTCTCACCTAAGGTGTGCTAAGTAAGTTTAGCCTGGTCACAAGGGTTCATCTGGTGGTTGTGGTGTCATTAATTTTATCATTTGGGCATTGCTAAGTCAATTTTGGTGCATGGGTTCAATTTGAGTCAAATTGGCTTGAAGTTGGGTTTGGGTTAGGCTAGTCATGACATTGAGCCCAATTGATTGATCAATTTGGTGTAGATAATTTTCATCAAGGGTTTATAAAAGATTTGGAGTGATTTTGAATTGATTTGGTGGGTCCATTTGAATGGAATTTTGATTTTAGACCAAATTGGGGCTTTTTGATTTATATTGAAATTTGATTCAAATGTTGGTTAATTAAGCCTAGATTGTTTTGAAATGATAATAAACATGTTGAATTTGAGTTTAGAATTGAAATTGGGGAAAATTGGGGTCAAATTGATGGACATTTGTAATGAATTTGGGGAAATTGGGCATGTGGGAAAATTGGGCCCTTAAAGGCAATTTGGGGGTTTTGGTGAAAATGGTCAAATTGCTGAAATTGGGCTCAATTGAAGGGTCTAAATTGGTTTTGGGGACATTTGAGATGATTTTGGAGATTTTGGGAAAGTTTGGGTCACCAAGAGTATTTTTTGTAATTTTGGGAAATTTGGGTATTTTAAAATTGTTTGAAATGATTTTTTGAACAAATTTGGGTATTTTGGGTGAAATTTGGATTTTTGGCCAAATTTAGGGTTTGGGGGTGTTTAGGTAATTTGGGTTGATTTGGGGGGAAAAAGGCCGACTTGGATATTTTGGTAAAATTAGGGTGCCAACCAATCTATGTGAGCCATGGACCAATGGAATCCTCATTTGGGTCCTCTATGTACTGTTCCTAACTAAACATTTAGCCTAGGGATAGTGGGTCTAGGGGACCATCTACTTAAGTGTCCCAAAAGATCAAGGGATCAAAGACAACAAAGTTTGAGCTTAGGGTTATGAGTGAAAGTGAGTGCTAGTGAGTACCATTGAATGAACCAGCTCCAGACCAACACCCTGGGACAACCTTAAGGCCAAGTAGTCTTATGAGGACTCACCTTGATTTCTCTTATATTGACCCCACCTACTAAGTGCTAGAGGTTAGGACCAATATGTGGAACTTCAAGTTGAGAAAAGAATGGTTTAGAGTTTCTAATGGTGAGGGTTCCTTTATCTAGTCCTCTAGGAATAGTTAATAAGAAAGTCCTATGGCTAGACCCTATGTTACTAAAGAGGAAAAACTAGACCTCAACCAAAAGTGAGGTCCATAAATGAACCCCCAATAGGTGTGGTGTGTCAGGTAAGCATACCACACATATTAACTTTAACTGACGAGATCAACAAAACCAACACAGATTCTAAGTCGACAGACCTAGAACAGAGTGTAGAATTGAGTGACAATTTTTCCCCTAGGGAGTAACATGTACTTTCACTAGAAAAAGAAAGGATATTGCGAGAATAATCATCGGGCAAACCTACAGTCCAAGTAAAAAAGTTGAGTTGAGTTGAGTACCTTAAAATTCACTTCAAATTTTGATTTCAATTTAAGATCTCAAGGAGATAAAATCATGCACGAGGAAGCTAGATTGAGGGGAATGTGCAAGGAATCACACCTAACTCAAGAGGAAACACAAGTGCAGAGATGAGAATAGGGCTTGAAGAGTCCTACCCCGAATGCAGATATGGGAATAGGGTGTGAAGAGGCCTACCCCGAATGTTAATATAGGAATAGGGCTTGAAGAGGCATATCCTGAATGCAGACATAAGAATAGGTCTTGAAGAGGCCTATCCCGAATGCAAAATTGGGAATAGGGCATGAAGAGGCCTATGCTGAATGTAAAGATGGGAATAGGGCCTGAAGAAGCCTATCCCGAATGTAAAGATGGGAATAGGGTGTGAATAGGCCTATCCCAAATGCAGACATAGGAATAGGACTTGAAGAGGCCTATCCCAAATGCAAGGATGGGAATATGGCATAAAGAGGCCTATCCTAAAAATAAGGATGGGAATATGACATAAAGAGGCTTATCCCAAATGTAAAGATGGGAATAGGGCGCGAAGAGTCCTACCCCGAATGTAAATATGGGAATAAGGCTTGAAGAGACCTATCCCGAATGTAAAGATGGGAATATGGCGTGAGGAGGCCTATCCCAAATGTAAAGATGGGAATAAGGCATGAAGAGGTCTATCCTGAATGTTAAGATGGGAATAGGGCATAAAGAGGTCTATCCTGAATATAAATATGAGAATATGACGTAAAGAGGCCTACATATAATTTAAATATGAGAATAGGGCTTAGAGACCTATCCCGAATGTAAAGATGGGAATAGGGCGTGAAGAGGCCTATCCCAAATGCAAACATAGGAATAGGGCTTAAAGAGGCCTATCCTGAATGTAAAGATGGGAATAAGGCATGTAGAGGCCTATGTTAAATATAAATATGGGATTAGGGCTTGAAGAGACCTATCCCAAATGTAAAGATGGGAGTATGGGGTGAAGAGGCCTATCCTGAATGCACACATAAGAATATAGATTGAAGAGGCCTATCCCGAATGTAAAGATGGGAATCAGGCGTGAAGAGGCCTACCCCAAATGTAAATATGGGAATAGGGAATAGAGCTTGAAGAGACATATCCCGAATGTAAAGATGGGAATAGGGCGTGAAGAGGCCTATCCCGAGTGCAGACATGGAATAGGGCTTGAAGAGTCCTATCCCCAATGCAAAGATGGGAATAGGGCGTGAAGAGGTCCATCCCAAATGTTAAGAAGAGAATTAGAATTTAGGTACTGACCCTCGAGAATAACATGAAAACAATGTAGACAGTTTTTAGTTTTAAACTCATAAATATGTGTCATGTGAAGATTGACATTGGTGAGAAAAAAAAAATTCGTGAGATTTTGTATAGAGTATGAGACTCCGGGAGATGTGAAGAAGTTGGTGCATACAAGAATAATCATGCTACGCAGGTAAATAGTAAGTGACCTCAAACTTGAGGAAACAAACTCAAGCTAATTTATTTTTCTTTTATTGTTGTTTTTATCACATTTAATTATCAAGATACATATATATTTTTTGAAAAGATTTAATTTTTATTGGTTGATTTATTTTTTAAAAAGATATTTTATTCAAATTTCATTATCATTAAGATTTATTATTTTGTTCTTTTTCATTGTAGCTTAGAATCAACGTATGGTTATGAGGCTCTTGATTTATCGCACAAAGAGCAGTTAAAGAAACAAACTGCATTATGAAATATATTTCATTGATATGCTCAAAACAGGTGTTACAGACTGAATACATGTTGAAAGCATCAAAAGTACATCTGGAACATCTCGTGCTGAATACATCTAGAACATCACATGTTGAATATATATCATATACGCTGCTCTGACATAGTGCAAAAGGTGACAAAGAACTATTTATCTGTCTTCTGTTAAACAAGGTCCTGATCAAGCTGACCTACTAAGTCACGCTCCAAGATAAAAATTTCCTTTATGTGTACTTACAGGTGCAACCCTCTCATAGCTCATACGGGCGTAGCTCCTCTAGCTCCGGATTTGGTCAGAATCTATATGACATCTTATTGTTGTTCATTGTGGTCAGAATCTATATGACATCTTATTGTTGTTCATCCTTCTGAAAGTCACAGACATTCTGCGGTGTCGTACCCCTGGGATCCAGTGCTTGACAAGGTTTGCTCCATTTTCTTTGAGGATTGACTCTGCGGTGTCGTACCCCTGGGATGCAGTGCTTGACAAGGTTTGCTCCATTTCCTTTGAGGATCAGTACTGAACCTACTTGTAGTGGAATCTCGATGGATCCCCTGAACTCCCCAGGGCCAATAACATCAATTTCTTTTCAAAATAGTATATTTCTCTTACTTATGAAGGAGACTGTGCAGAAGGGCCTCACAAAATCATGATGGTCTATATGCGGGGGAATGCAATCTCCCTCATCGTAGATATTGATGATATAAATGTTTGGAATTCAACCAGCCGATAGTATACTCCACCTAGCCATTTTCTTGATGAGTCGCTTTATCTCGTAGGGCATGGGGTCCACCTCTATTGATGATATAAATGTTTGGAATTCAACCAGCCGGTAGTATACTCCACCTAGCCATTTTCTTGATCAGTCGCTTTATCTCGTAGGGCATGGGGTCCACCTTAACATTCCTTAAGATGCTGAGGGATTCCCTTGGCTATCCTTAGTGAAATTATAGTAGCATCCGCATTGAATGCCGATTCTACCTTTTCCTCTCATCCACTTTCGTGGCTCAGAATAAGTTCTTTCCATCAACAGGCCAGCCTGATCCCTGTCTCTTAGATCAAATATGCAGTCTAGAATTCTTCTTTCGTCACTTTCAGAGAAGACTCTTGTGTACATCTCTAGGCCTTCCAAAATGTTGATGATATTTCCTCGGATTTCTTTGTAAAATTCAAATTCTCTCCTCCTAACTTTGTTTATCTTTTCCAATTCTGCTGTGGGGATCCTTTGATATCATTGAGGCGTATCTATCATCTCCATATTTGTAGTATACCACGTCTGACTTGGCTCCACAGGTAATGAAATGTACGACTCGGTGTCCAAGTAAGCTGTCTGTTGGTGTTCTGCGTTGGCAGCAATGAATTCTTCAAATGAACTGTAGTGGTCTAAGTGTAGAACATTACACGTTGGGCACTCCACGAATGCCCCTTCTATTGATGACTGAATAGGAACTTCGACGTTGCACATTGGGCAACCTCTGTAAAATTCTTCCGGTACTTCAGACCGTAGGGAATTCAGACTCATCCTCTATAGCAGGCAGACTGGTGGAAGTCTCCCTCATGCAAGGGTCGTAGATTTTTCCCTCAAGAATCGGCTAGGTAAATTTTTTGCCTCGTCCAAGCGTCTTCTTTCTTCACATAGAAAAGCTCTGTATTTGTGATGATTGGCATTTTGACGTTGATTTCTCCTCAAAGATGGATCTGGTAGTCTCTCATTGTCAGTGTTCACTAGGTTTTCGATTGGTGTGGTTATCATGAATGGTAAACAACTAGTTCCCTCCATCATATTATGTTGTTTTACTGATTTCTTTCTCTTCAGAGAGGAGTTTTCTTTTGTACCAATCCTCAAAAGCGATGGTAACCTTCATTTTCTTGTCGGCTAACTATGTCCATCAAGGGACCCTCATAGTTAACATTAACTTGACCAAAGTCCAGGTCAAAATCTATGATGCCACCCCAATGTGCCCTTTCCTTGTTTGAGTGCGAGATTCAAGCCATCCTTGAAGGATAAAATTATCTTCTGTTCTGACATTTTTTCTGCATACGACAAGAAAAAACATAAGTGCGCTGAAATTTAGCGGGAATAAGAATAAAACAAAACATTTATTAGATTAAAAATTTAATTTGTGAAGGCGCAAAATGTTTATTATCAACTTATTTAATTTTAGTGAGATGCTAAAATTAAGAAAAATAGAAGAGAAAAAGAATGAAGTGAGCAACTTCAAAATTTTCATTTCATTAAGATTAATCTTATTACAAAATTTTTGACCCTGTCACAGATACTTGGCCAAATAAGTAAACCCAGAATAATCCAGATCTCTAAATCTCATTTCGAGAAATGTTGCGTTGCATAATATGTTTTCAGATATCATCCATTGATCGGTAATATAGGCCTTTTGATACACCTAAAATATATCATATTTTTAGAAATTTTTTTATACCTATTTTTGAGATATTACACTTTAATGGAAGGTATTTGTGTGTTTTTCTTTCACGTACAAGTAAAAATGTGAAAAATGCTAAAAGGAGTGAAAAAGGATCAAATTTGGAGCAAAAATATGAAAATGGTGCAAAAGTATTTTGGCGCCTAAGCGCCAGATCCAGCGTAAAAGCACGAGTGAAACAGAGAAGGCCACGCCTAAGCGTCAGAGGCCACGCGCTTAAGCGCCAGAGGCAGTTATGTGATGGTTTACCTCATTTTGCTGAATTTTAAAAGGACATTTGAGGCATCTATTGGCTAAAGAGGGTGACTATGACCACTAGAAACGAAAATATGATTAGAAGACTTGCGAAAGGAGGCATCCTTTGGAGAATTCATCTAATTTAGACACATTCTGAAGAATTACTAAGCCACCTCTTGGAGATTTATAAAAGAAGGAAGTTGAGACTTTTTGAAGTATGCTTGAAGTCCTGAAAAGTGTTGAAAAGTGGGAGGAATGTTTGGAGAGATTTTCAGGCACCACAAATTTACTTTATCCTTTTTATTTTTAGTTTGATTTTAAAGAGAAGAGATTCAAAGAAACTTCAAAAGTTTGGTGGAGGACTTAAGATAAGTTTTTATCTTTGTTTTTAAACTACTTTTGGTTTTAATCTAGACTTCTTGTTAGTTTGGCAATGATTTCTACTTTTAAACTAAAGTGTGGTTTTGTTTTCTTCATGGATTCTAAGTAGTTTTCTTTATCTTTCTGCTTAAAATGATAAGTAATTAAAGTTTTGGATGGAAGTTGTGGAAAGTATTGATCTTTAATGTTGGAAGAAGTTGTGATGATTTAATTCCATGCACTTCATTTATTTCTTGATTTGGCCAATCTTGATATTAAAATTTTTTGTGAGAACATGTAAGAACCGGGCTAGTATTGTCGCAGTCAACAATTGGAAAGAATCACATGAGGTTGTATGAATGTGAATGTAATTCATATGATTTAGTGCAAAATAGGGAAATAATCTTTGTAGGGTGTAGAGTTAGAGGAATTTAAAGTGACAGATTAAAGCCCCCCCAACTTGGTTTATTATTTTAGGTTCTGATACGATATGTTAGCCCCAAGGTGGAGGGAATCAAGGGAACTCTATAGTAAGAGTTAGTATTTTCCCTAGTAGGAGTTAGTTTTTCCCCTGCCTAGTCGGTCTTCAGAACTATTCAAACTTTAAATTAGTCAATGTTCGGGGGATCACCAATAGACATAGAAACTCCTGTCATCGAAGCCATCACATTTGAATTAAAAAATGCTATCATTCAGATGGTACAAAATAGCCAGTATGGGGGAACTCCATCTTAAGGTCCTAACTTCATCTTGCAAGTTTTTCAAAACTTTGTGCCACATTTCAGTATAATGGTGTCTCTAACGATGTTGTTCAACTTAGGCTTTTATCAATTTTATTAAAGGATAAAGCTAAAATTTGGTTGAACTCATTAGGACCTGGATCTGATAGAACTTGGAGTGACCTAGCACAGAAGTTCTTGGCTAAGTATTTTCTACCATCAAAGACTACTAAGCTTAGAAATGATTTTACATCTTTTTGTCAATTTGAAGGGGAATTAATATACGAGGCTTGGGAATGCTTTAAAGAACTTCTTAAGAAGTGTCCACATCATTCTTTTTCTGATTATTTAATAATTTAAACATTTTATGATGAGTTAGTATGACCTCTTAGATCTATTATCGATGTTGTTGCTGGTAGTATATTAATGTCAAAACCTTTTGATGATGCATATTCTTTAATTGAATAAATGACTACTAATAATTTTCAATGGCCTTCTAAAAGGGTAAATCCTAAAAGAATATCCAATGTTCATGATTCTGATGTTATTTCTACGTTAACATCTCAAGTAGTTGCAACATCAAGAAAGATGGATCAATTTGGAATGAATTTATCTCAAACACCTCTTGTGATTGAAGAAAATTCATTAAAACAAATGGTTGATTCTAACATCCCTACTTTTGAGACTTTAATTTTAATTAATAAAATACCTGATAACCCCTATTCTAACTATTACAAAACAGGTTGGTAAAACTACCCTAACTTTAATTGGAATAATAATTTTGGTGGTGCTAACCATCAATGAGGGAACAACTAAGCGAACCTATTGGAAAACTGGAACAACCAGGGTAGTACTAACTATAGACCAACTTATCGTCCAGAATTTAATAGTAACCAATAATTTAAGGAGAAGAAGTTGTCTATAAAAGAAGTGGTGTTACATATGGGTAATCAATTACAAAGTCAAGGAGCTACAATTAGAAATATTGAGAATCAACTGGGAGAAATTGCCAATGCACTTAACAATAGGCCTCAGGTAATTCTTCTTAGTAATACATACATAAATCCTAAATACCAGAACAAAAAGTAAGTTAAACCTGTTCAACTAAGAAGTTGAAGAGAATTGGAGATGTGAGTTCAAAAAGATATTGAAGTTTAGTAATAGAGAACAGAAATTGAAAATCTCATGAAGATATTCCTAAAGACATAGAAAAACCTATTTCTTGAATGAAGTTAACTTAGAAAAAACCACCACCTCCATTTCCTCACAGACTTTGTGAACAGAAGTTGGATAAGAAATTTTCAAAATTTCTAGAAATTTTTAAGAAGCTTGCAATTAAT